>NC_034202.2:7073808-7202469 GCF_002021735.2 Oncorhynchus kisutch
CTCAGATAGGAGTGGTAAAAGTCACTGTCTCTCATTGCACGCCTTCGTCGCTCTTTCTTCAGCCAGTTAGGGAGGGTTTTGAGGTTAACACACACCGTCTATGGTCTAGAACCTTTACTTGTGCACAACACAACAGCTGTCTGTGACCAGGTCAAAAACAACTTTCCAAGCCAAACCTTCATACCATAACCACTAACTGTAACACACAGCCTAAATTGTTGTCACCATATTAGTTATTAACGTCATGGTCAACATAGCTACTAACAAGTTGGAAAACCCGTTACAATCATGCAGTACAGTGTACAGCAAGCAGTTTAACAGTTACACCTGTGGACCACGGTGGCAATAAATTATTATCTGGGATGATGGAGTTGATGTGTGGCATACCTAGGGCTGTTACGGTGACCGTATTACGGCCACACCGGCAGTCATGAGTCATGACCGTTGAGTCACGGTAATCTCCTTTTATGCACTCTGGACATGCGTTAGTCGTGAGTACCCAACTGGCGCAGGATCATCAGGTCCTTATGGCCGGGTACTCAGGGCTCTGTTGTCCCTCTAACCACTCTGACGTCAATGCAAATGCAATGGAAAATCACATCAAGCACTTATCATCAAAACAGTATGCGCTTTTAAAACTCACCTCAATTTGAAGTAAGTTCACCAACAGGTTGAAACAGAGTGGGAAACATGGTCATTGTGGATGTTGTTTCAAAGCCTAACACAATGAAATGGACAGCGCTTTCTAAGGTGACTAATTCAAAACCTTCATATGCATATTAGAGCTTATGCATAAACAGCCTACAGGCCTACAGTATATATCAGCCTAAGCCTGAAAAAATTATCTGAATTAAAATAATGATTGTGCCGTTATACAATACACAGTCTACCGAATTTCTATTTGATTTTGTATAGCCTAGTAAAAAGGATTTAAAAAAATATATTCATAACAAATAGGCTAACATTACCTTTAGATACAGAATAAGCTCACAGAGAAGTGGTAGGCCACACAAGCTCACAGAATGGGACCAACGAGTGCTGAAGTACGTAGTGCTGGAAGCAACGTCAGCACAAGAACTCATGGTCGGGAGCTTCATGAAATGGGCTTCCATGGCCGAGCAGCCGCACACAAGCCTAAGATCACAATGCGCAATGCCAAGCATTGGCTGGAGTGGTGTAAAGCTCGCCGCCATTGGACTCTGGAGCATTGGAAATGCGTTCCCGGGAGTGATGAATCACGCTTCACCATCTGGCAGTCCGACGAACAAATCTGGGTTTGTCAGATTGTGAGCCAGGCCTAATCGCCCAACATCAATGCCTGACCTCACTAATGGTCTTGTGGCTGAATGAAAGCAAGTCCCCGCACTAATGTTCCAACATCTAGTTGAAAACCTTCCCAGAAGGGTGGAGGCTGTTATAGCAGCAAAGAGGGGACCAACTCCATTTTAATGCCCATGATTTTGGAATGAGATGTTCGACGAGCAGGTGTCCATGTAGTGCTTGTGATAGTCATTGCTAAACAATATGAGTAGTATAGGTAAGGGATGAAGGGAAAACCAATCGGCGGTTAGCTCTCCATGAGGTGGGTTGGGCCTGAAATGACAGCAGACTGTTCAATACTGAGCCATGCTTACTGACAAGTGGTGTGGGTTGGTACAGGGCAATTCCACGATAACAAAATTATGCTGAGACTCCAATTTTTCACTTTAAAATGTATGTCAAACAAACCAAATGATTGCGAATTGTTAAATGTAGACCTTGTGCATAGATTTAGTCCTGTGTTTCACTAGAATCATTGGTTTTTGTTTGACATAATTTTTAAAGTGAAAAATCTGAGCGTCAGGATCACCCTGTTACCGTAGAATTGCCCTACAGCTCGGCTCAATCCAGTTCCACATCGTGTGTTATCACTTATTTGGCTAAATGGTTATCCATAGTTGCCTCTTTTGATACAGGCACAGCAGTCTTAAAATGCACTGTTACCTGTTACCTAGCATTAAGACATTTAAACTCCAATTGAAGTTTGTCTGTTACGTTTCCTGACCTTGAATTTGTTATCAATTCTAGCTAGGTGGCTAACGTTAGCTATCTCACTAACGTTAGCTAGGTTAGGGGTTAGGGTTTAGGGTTAAAATTAGGATTAAGTTTAGGAGTTAGGTAAAAGGGTTAAGGGTTAGGGGAAGGGTTAGCTAAAATGGTTAAGGTTAACTCTGTAAGGTCTGCAATGACAAGAGGAAAACTGATGATGCACCACCCAATTTCGAAATTGAACCTTGTGCATTCTGTAATAGTAGAATGCACAGCCGGATTGAGTTCCTTAAAAACAAATATTTTTGTATTACAATTAAAAACAAATGAGCTAAAATCTCTAAAAACATGTAATCACTTTGTCATTGAATTGCAAAGCTGGTGAAATGAGAGTTGCATTCTCCTGTCTATTAGAACAGAGAAGGAGAGAGATTGAAGAAAGTGAATCTCATTCTAGTTCTGTGAGAGAGATACTGGCTCGCTTCTCTCTCTTACGGCTGAGTGAGATCCTTTTAACTTGTAAATTCGGATAGCCACTCTTGCTTTGCCATTATGTTGTTTCTAGCAAGCTAGCAAGTAGGCTAGCTAGTGCTAGGTCCCAACAGCCAATCCAGTAGGGTCTGGAAACTATAACGAGCTTCGATTGGTCAATATCAAAGCAATGTTGTGGAGTATTTGCATAAAGTTCAGCTTTCCACAACTTTGGTCCTGCCTTGTTCAGGTACATTGCCCATGCTCGCCTCGCCCAACGGTTCCCTGCCCACTTTGATTCCTTCATTGAAAATGAATGGACTTTCGTTGTTTAGTCTCCCCCAACATGCTATGTGGATCTCTTGTGTTAACGCAATGGCTATGCCTGAGGTCTTAAACATGGATCAAATGTTACGCAAACCTAAGCATGGGTGGTCCAAACCAAATCGATTCTTAGATTATCAGGCGCGGGCTATCGCATGACATTTTTTTAGGGGGAGGAGAATTAACGAGGAGGCAACTCAAATGAACTCGGATCCGGCTAAACAGGTTCTGGAACGAAACAGACCAAAACTGAGTGGTCCCGGATGCTGTTCCAGCAGGTTCCGGCTCAAATTAAGCACTGGTAATATATCATACTAAATGGAGTGTCACAGATTTACGTACAGAATAATACGAATTTCCCTGAGACCACGTTGCACCTAAAGGTCAAGTGAAGAGATCAAATCTGATCAAACACACAATAGTGATGATTGATGTGTCCCTCATATGACTAGTAGCCACAGCGCCCACTCCTGACTCATTGCATTACATTTCATATTACTACCCTCACTCACTCACGGCTTTATGGGACACCGGTGGAGAATCCACACCCACATTATATTGTGGTGCTAACTGGGAAACCCTGGCGGAAACACACACACCCGCACACGCACCCACCACACGCACACGCACACACATACACACACACACACACACTCACACACACACACACATGCACCCACCACACGCACACACACACACACACACACACACACGCCAGTAGTTTTCATCCTGCAGGTCGTACATTAAGCTAAGTGCTTCCCGTGGTTGTTGGAGTTTGTAAAGGAAGAGCGGACAGCCTGGGGTGGATTCCACTCCTCTTCTCATTTCCTCCCACTTCCTTTTATTTCCTCTTTTCCCCTCTTCACCACACTCCCATCCCCCTCTTTCTTCCTCTCCCCTCTACTCCCTTCCTTTCGTCTCGCCTCATCTCCTTTATCCCCTCTCCTCCCGCCTTACTGGTGGTGGGAGGAAAAAGAGAGAAAACAAGGAGAATGGGGACAAGCAGCAGATGGGGGGAGAGAAGAAGAGAAGGGATGAGAGGGAGGGGGAAGACAGTAGGGACATAGGGAACGGGAGAAGAGAGGGAGAGGGGAAGATAGGAGACAGAGAAGGGATGAGAGGAAGGGAGAGTGGGGAAAAGAGAGGGCAGGGCGTAAGAGAGGTTATCCCCTGGGGAGATATTTGAGCATCATCATGTTTGTGTTGTAGTGAGAGATGGTCCTTTAACAGCTCACTGTATTGTCCCTTACAGTCTCCCATTGGGATTGCATTAGGAAGGACAGACACACCAGACATTAGTTGAGATACATTATACACTGTGGCTATAAAACCATCACTGCAGTAGTTTAGATACTATTGTTACATGTGATTGTCGAAATACAGTACATGTGTAAAAAGAAGTATGGTTATGGACCACATATGAGTGTAATGTGTTTTGTTCTACTTTAGGCAATGATGGATAATGAATGAAAGAAGATGCTCAGTTCCCTTGGTGAAGAAAAGAAAATAGGACAACAAGCAAGAGCCAACATGACCTTAACTCACTACAGATCGCATGGAAACACACACACACGCACGCACGCACGCACGCACGCACGCACGCACGCACGCACACACACACACACACACACACACACACACACACACACACACACACACACACACACACACACACACACACACACACACACACACCGTTACTCAGAACTCAGACACAGAGTGAGATCATTGTTGCAAATCTAAAGATACAGAACACAAGATGACAAGAGAGAAAGAGAAGGGAGAGAGAAAGATATATATATATATATATATATATATATATATATATATATATACATATTTTTACAAGTTATGTTTCACTGTATGTATAAAAAAAGACTAATAATAGGCAAATAATCGAATCTATAAACCAGACCTATAGCTACGTATAGTGGCCATAGGATTAGCCAATTATTGTAAGCAACACACACATTTAGACAGGTAAAAATATCCTCTGTCTGTTGAATGTATCTTTGTTGTTATTTCTGGACCAGTAGCTGCTGACGTCTGGAGGAAAACCTCTGGGAGCTGCTTGACATTTTGGCATTTGCAGAGCCAGAATGCTCTTGGACAAAAGTATCCTCTCTCCTTAACGTTTCGAAATGCTACAATGCTAAATATCACGTCGTTCAGAGTGAATTGCTTGTTGTCATGGAACTTTCCAGAACAGAGCATGAATAAGCGTTTCTGTTCACAGCTGTTCAATGACAAGTCTATGTACGTATATATGTTTGTATTGCAGTATATATGCAGTATATATTTTTTACCCATGTGTATAAAGAACATTTGTCTGACAGACTGCTCGGTGTTGTATAGTGAGGCTGCCTCTTGAGTCTGTTACCGTTCTAAAGAGCTGTGTTCTGTGACTCTCTGTCTGGTTGTTAAAGCAGCAATGTGTCTCTGCCTCTGGAGGAAAATAAAACGAACAGGGACATCCGCACCACTACATAACATCTCTGTTCTCTAAGGACTGCTGAAAGGGAGAAAGAAAAAGAGAGAGAGGAAGAGATCTATCTCCTTCCTTTTGACCCCTTCACCCTTTCTCCTCATCTCTATTCCTCTCTCCCTCCCCCACAGCCCTCCTTCTTTAATCTCCTCTCTTCCTCCACACTCCCTCCTTCCTCTCTCCGCCCCTCCTCAGTGACTCTGGACCTCTGGGTGTTAACAGATGTAGTTAAACTTGCTGTAAACCTGTAACCCCCCCCCCCCCCCAGCTACTATCCTACAGTGCCGCTTGTCTCACAACTTATAGTGATGTATGCATCCCTCAGCCTTCAGAGGCTTGTTTATAGGCCCTGGTCTGGGAACTGTGGAGTGAGGACAGCGATGGATCAAATGCCTGCTAGAGGTGGATAGGAAATGATGGGCTGAAGGAGGATAGGAATTTATGGATGGAAACACCCATCAAGGAGCCTTGGTCTGAACGGGAATATAGATTTTATTAGATGTGACCCTCTTTGTAATCACTAGTTGACTGTCATCAGAAGTGATTAGCAAGTACGGCTAGATTTTGGTTAGCAGTACGGTTAGATTAGATTTAGGGCTAGTGGTTAAAATACATTTTTTGGAGAAAAGGCTCTATCGTTTTGTCAGCATTGCCAGATAGTGATGACTGTCTGTCAGTTCAGTGCGCACACCACAATATCATGGAGTCAGAGGTGAAGTGCTGGAGGCATAAAGCTTCCTCTTCACATTAAGAGCACAGATGAACAAACACACTATCGATATCAACATATGGAGACAGGATGTATTAATGAATTGACAGTTTTATCAACAGAGTGGCTTTCGTGACAGACATTTTTTTAAACTAGGCAAGTCAGTTAAGGACAAATTCATATTTACAATGACAGCCTAGGAACAGTAGGTCAACACCTTGTTCAAGGCAGAATGACAAGTTCTTACCTTGTCAGCTCAGGGATCCGACCTAGCAACCTTTCGGTTACTGTCCCAACGCTCTAACGACTAGGCTACCAGCAATTATGTTGAAGCTGATGACCTCAACCTATTAACTTTGACGCATTGAGAGTTGGGTTGAGTTTTTTATCGCCATGAGTTTATTATGTGTGGAGACTGTGTGAGTGTGGTGGGTTGGAAGTAAAGAGAGACACGAAGAGAGTTTTTGGCAAACAAGAGGCCCAGCAATATGTAATTATCACCCACTCTTTTTACACCCACAGGTGTTTTGTGTGTGTGTGTGTGCGTAAGCATCTTTCTAAAACGGCCCCCTACCCCTCATTTCAAGCCTACTCACACACACACACACACACACACACACACACACACACACACACACACACACACACACACACACACACACACACACACACACACACACACACACACACACACACACACACACAACAACCTGATTGGGAGGGGAGGACAGAGATGAGAGGAGTGTGTAATTATAGCGAAAAACAAAGCACTGCATGGTAAAGCAGACCTTAGCAACCTCCTATGTTTTCAGCCTCATCTGCATGGAATTATGTGCCACGCTAAGCCGTGTAATTGGTGATCAATTAAACTCTATTTCACACCTCTACCTCCACTGATGGAGCAACTTGAAGACTATCACCTACACATGCTGCCCCTGGGCCTCCATTAGGAGTTCTGGGAATGACCTCGGAAAATACTATCACCTACACATGCTGCCCCTGGGCCTCCATCAGGAGTTCTGGGAATGACCTCGGAAAATACTATCACCTACACATGCTGCCCCTGGGCCTCCATCAGGAGTTCTGGGAATGACCTCGGAAAATACTATCACCTACACATGCTGCCCCTGGGCCTCCATCAGGAGTTCTGGGAATGACCTCGGAAAATACTATCACCTACACATGCTGCCCCTGGGCCTCCATCAGGAGTTCTGGGAATGACCTCGGAAAATACTATCACCTACACATGCTGCCCCTGGGCCTCCATCAGGAGTTCTGGGAATGACCTCGGAAAATACTATCACCTACACATGCTGCCCCTGGGCCTCCATCAGGAGTTCTGGGAATGACCTCGGAAAATACTATCACCTACACATGCTGCCCCTGGGCCTCCATCAGGAGTTCTGGGAATGACCTCGGAAAATACTATCCCCTACACATGCTGCCCCTGGGCCTCCATCAGGAGTTCTGGGAATGACCTCGGAAAATACTATCACCTACACATGCTGCCCCTGGGCCTCCATCAGGAGTTCTGGGAATGACCTCGGAAAATACTATCACCTACACATGCTGCCCCTGGGCCTCCATCAGGAGTTCTGGGAATGACCTCGGAAAATACTATCACCTACACATGCTGCCCCTGGGCCTCCATCAGGAGTTCTGGGAATGACCTCGGAAAATACTATCCCCTACACATGCTGCCCCTGGGCCTCCATCAGGAGTTCTGGGAATGACCTCGGAAAATACTATCACCTACACATGCTGCCCCTGGGCCTCCATCAGGAGTTCTGGGAATGACCTCGGAAAATACTATCACCTACACATGCTGCCCCTGGGCCTCCATCAGGAGTTCTGGGAATGACCTCGGAAAATACTATCACCTACACATGCTGCCCCTGGGCCTCCATCAGGAGTTCTGGGAATGACCTCGGAAAATACTATCACCTACACATGCTGCCCCTGGGCCTCCATCAGGAGTTCTGGGAATGACCTCGGAAAATGTCAACGTTCTATTGAAGGATTGGGATTTTTCAACTGCTGGAAAATAAAAGATGACTTGTTCTGAAGGAAAAGGGATAGAGTATGAAGGTATTGTGTGTGCGCGTGCATGTTTTTTTTTTGTGTGTGTGTGTGTGTGTGTGTGTGTTTGGGGATGGTGCAGCGGTCCTACCTCTGCGTGTCAAGGGATGGCTGTGTGAAAGGTTAGCATTGTATGTATTTAAAGCTCTAAGTCAGCGCCTATAGTGGTGTACCACTGCAGGTCCCCTGGGCACCAGTTCAAGTAGCCTATGTAGGCTACGTGCGGCTACAGCGCATCTCGCATAGCCGCGGGAAGTAGGGGTGCTGAGACAGCACCCCCTGAAAAACCAAAAACCAAATAATAATAAATACAAAAATATATGTATTTTTGAGAAGAAGAAAAAATCTCACAGAAGTAGTGCACTGAGCCTAGTCCTGTATTAGTAGACCGATATGGCCATCTGTGGGGCAAAACTACATTTTTGCAACAGAGTCGGGTTTGAATCCGGTCCACTGCCCTTTAACTCCCTGCCTTTCCAACACTGTTCTACCTATCCCCCCCCCCAAAAAATCAACTTCTTATGGCTGGGGGCAGTATTGAGTAGCTTGGATGAATAAGGTGCCCAGAGGTGCCCAGAGTAAACTGCCTGCTACTCAGTCCCAGATACTAATATATGCATAATATTAGTTTATTTGGATAGAACACACTCTGAAGTTTCTAAAACAGTTCGAATGATGTCTGTGAGTATAACAGAACTCATATGGCAGGCAAAAACCTGAGAAAAAATCCAAACAGGAAGTGGGAAATCTGAGGTTTGTAGTTTTTCAACTCATCCCCTATTGAAGATACAGTGGGATATTGGTCTTCCTAAGGCTTCCACTAGATGTCAACAGTGTTTAGAACCTTGTTTGATGCTTCTACTGTGAAGGGGGGCTGAATGAGAGGGGAGAGGAATGAGTCAGAGGTCTGCCAGGAGCCATGAGCTGACCATGCGGGGTCACGTGAAAGTTAGCTTGCGTTCCGTTGCATTTCTACAGACAAAGGAATACTCCGGTTGGAACATTATTGAAGATTTATGTTAAAAATATCCTAAAGATTGATTCAATACTTCGTTTGACATGTTTAAACGGACTGTAACAGAACTTTTTACTTTTCGTCTGCTCGCGCGTCATGAATATAGATTACAGGGCTGAACGCGCTAACAACAAGGAGGTATTTGGACATAAATTATGAACTTTATCGAACAAATCAAACATATATTGTGAAACTGGGATTCCTGGGAGTGCATTCTGATGAAGATCATCAAAGGTAAGTGAATATTTATAATGCTATTTCTGACTAATGTTGACTCCACAACATGGCTGATATCTTTTTGTCTGTTTTATTGTCTGAGGGCTGTACTCAGATTATTGCATGGTATGCTTTTTTTTTTAAATCTGACACAGCGGTTGTGTTAAGGAGAAGTTTATCTAAAGTTCCATGTAAAATAGTTGTATCTTTTATCAATGTTTATTACGAGTATTTCTGTAAATTTATGTGGCTCTCTGCAAAATCACCACATGTTTAGGAACTACTGAACATAACGTGCCAATGTAAAATTAGATTTTTGGATATAAATATTAACTTTATCAAACAAAACATACATGTATTGTGTAACATGAAGTCCTATGAGTGTCATCTGACAAAGATCATCAAAGGTTAGTGATTAATTTGATCTCTATTTCTGCTTTTTGTGACTCTTTGGCTGGAAAAATGGCTGTGTTCTTCTGTGACTTGTCGGTGACCTAACGTAATCGTTTGGTGTGCTTTCGCTGTAAAGCCTTTTTGAAATCAGACAATGTGGTGGGATTAACAACAAGATTATCTTTAAAATGGTATAAGATACTTGTATGTTTGAGGAATTTTAATTATGAGATTTCTGTTTTTTGAATTTGGCGCCCTGCACTTTCACTGGCTGTTGTCATATCGATCCCGTTAACGGGATCTTATCCGAAAGAGGTGGAAATGAAAGACTTCAGAGGACTTTTAAGCCTCCAATACATAGTTAGCCTGGATGCTCGCCCACTTTTGATTCACACATTGAGTGAGTGGAGGAGTTTCCCTACTGGATCGTTATTTTTCCATGAATTTAACTAAAAAGTGGGCGAGCATCCACACTAGAGGTAAATTAATCATTTTACAGTAGGCCTCCATCTGTCAATCAACTGATGGCCCAAGTCAGCTCATCAACTCAGCCAGGGAAACACAAACAGTAGCCTATCATTATGTGGATATAAGCTAACGGGTAGCCAACAGAATGTATTGGAATCTAATAAAATAACAAGGGGCCTATTGCAACCATCAATTGCACTAGATTATCGCCAGCTGATGTCTTTGTAAATCAATTGCAACCATTTTGGTCACCTCATTACCGCTCCCTAATAGATGATGTCGGTGTTACCTTAGTCTTGCTTGCAACCAAAGTTTTTCAAGATGTGGTTGGTATTATCATTGGGAACAACTTAGTAATTTATCTATGTATTTGACTTATTTAAACAACGTAGTTATTTGTTAACAGACTAAGGGCATATATAAATAAAGGATCTCCTCGTGGCAATTTACCCGAAACCAACGTTGGTGTAGCTTACTGTTGTTATTTTTAATTTGCTTCCTATTTCTGTTTTCCATTAAATACAACCGTCTTTAAAATAAAAGTGTCTGGTAGGGTAGTTTCTTATCAATATCACTAGACTGTCCATATTTGAAATGGGTAACTAAGTCAAGTCAGTCAGGAGGATAGAGTTACGATCAAGGACATGGTAGGCGTTGAAGGCAGCAGCCCTAACTAGACCACCCCAGGCCATTATTGAACTACATTTTGACAGTTGATTCATAAATGTAGGGTCCTCAGAAACATTAAGATGTCCTCCTTTACAATAATATATACTGTAGATAAAAAATATATACTTTTTGGGGGGTTTTCAAATCTGAGTCGCTCTCTTTCATGCCATTGTGTTCCAATCTGAGGGCTACCTCACTATTCTCAATTTCCTCTTGTCTTTAAATCTGAAAAAAAATTGTGTTGGTCACATGTTTCATGAGCTCAAATAAAAATGTCTGTCAAATGTGGTGCACAAATCAAATTTAATTTGTCACGTGCGCCGAATACAACAGGTGTAGTAGACCTTATTGTGAAATGGTTACTTACAAGCCCTTAACCAACAATGCAGTTTTAAGGAAATAGAGTTAAGAAAATATTTACAAAATAAATTCAAGAAACAAAAAAAGGAATACAAATGAACAATAATGAGGCTACATATACAAGGGGGTATCGGTACCGAGTCATTGTGCTAGGGTACAGGTTAGTTGAGGTAATTTGTACATGTATTTAGAGGTAAAGTAACTATGCATAGATAATTAACAGCGAGTAGCAGCAGTGTAAGCCATTTGTTAATTGTTCAGAAGTCTTATGGTCTTATGGCTTGGGGGTAGAAGCTGTTAAGGAGCCTTTTGGACCAAGACTTGGTGCTCCGGTACCACTTGCCGTGCGATAGCAGAGAACATAGTCTCTGACTTGGGTGACTGGAGTCTTTGAAATGTTTTGTTCCATCCTCTGACACAGCCTAGTATATAGGTCATGGATGGCAGGAAGCTTGGTCCCAGTGATGTACTGGGCTGTACGCACAACCCTCTGTAGTGCCTTATGGTCGGATGCCGAGCAGTTGCCATACCAGCTGGTGATGCAACTGGTCAGGATGTTCTCGATGGTGCAGCTGTAGAACTTTTTGAGGATCTGGGGGCACATACCAAATCTTTTCAGTCTCCTGAGGAGTAAAAGGTGTTGTTGTGTCCTCTTCACGACTTTCTTGGTGTGTTTGGACCATGATAGTTTGTTGGTGATGTGGACACCAAGGAACTTGAAACTCTTGACCCCCTCCACTACAGCCCAGTCGATGTGAATGGGGACGCCCAAGATCATCTCCTTAGTCTTGCTCACGTTGAGGGAGAGGATGTTGTACTGGCACCATACTGCCAGGTCTCTGTCCTCCTCCCTATAGGCTGTCTCATCATTGTCTGTGATCAGGCCTACCACTGTTGTGTCGTCAGCAAACTTAATGATTGTGTTGGAGTCGTGCTTGGCCACACAGACTTGGGTGAACAGGGAGTACAGGAGGGGACTAAGAACGGACCCCTCAGGGGCCCCCCATGTTGAGGATCAGCGTGACAAATGTATTGTTGCCTACCCTTACCACCTGGGGGCGGCCTGTCAGTAAGTCCAGGATCCAGTTGCAGAGGGAGGTGTTTAGTCCCAGGGTCCTTAGCTTAGTAATGAGCTTTGTGAGCACTATGGTGTTGAACGCTGACCTGTAGTCATTGAACAGCATTCTCACATAGGTGTTCCTTTTGTCTGAGAACTGAGAAATGGCAATGTGGAGTGCAACTGAGAAATGGCAGTGTGGAGTGCAACTCATCTATGGATCTGTTGGGGAAGTATGCGAATTGGAGGGTCTATGGTTTCTCGGGATGAGGGTGTTGATGAGACTAGCCTTTCAAAGTGTCTACATCTCTATTAGTGAGCATTTCTCCTTTGCCAAGATAATCCATTCATTAACCTCACAGGTGTGGCATGTCAAGAAGCTGATTAAACAGCACAATCACTATACAGGTGCACCTTGTGCTGGAGACAATAAAAGCCACTCTAAAATGTGCAGTTTTGTCACACAACAGAATGCCACATATGTCTCAAGTGAGGGACCGTACAATTGGCATGCTGACTGCAGGAATGTCCACCAGAACTGTTGCCAGAGAATGAAATGTACATTTTTCTAACATAAGCCGCCTCCAACGACATTTTAGAAAATATGGCAGTACATCCACCCAGCCACACAACCACAGATCATGTTTAACCATGCCAGAACCTCCACATCTGGCTTTTTAACCTGCGGGATCATCTGATGAAACTGTGGGTTAGCAAAACCGAAGAATTTCGGCACAAACTGTCAGAAACCATCTCAGGGAAGCCATCTGCGTGCTCATCGTCCTCACCAGGGTCTTGACCTTACTGCAGTTCGGCGTCATAACTGACTTTGAACTGTACGTGGCAGATGGCAGATAGCGTGTATGGCATTGTCATTCATGTCATGTCGTGTCATTCATCTACCACCATCACCTCATGTTTCAGCATGATAATGCATGGCCCCATGCCTCAAGGATCTGTACACAACTCCTGGAAGCAAAAAATGTCTCAGTTCTTCCATGGCTTGCATACTCACCAGACATGTCACCCATTGAGCATGTTTGGGATGCTCTGGATTGACGTGTACGACAGCGTGTTCCAGTTCCTGTCAATATGCAGCCACTTTGCACAGCTTTTGAAGAGGAGTAGGAGTAGTAACAGCCTGATCAACTATGCAAAGGAGTCGCGCAGCATTAGGCAAATTGTGGTCACACCAGATACTGACTTGTTTTCTAATCCACTTCCACTTCCTTTAAAAAAAAAAGTAATCTATTTACCAACTGATAAATATCTGTATTCCCAGTCATGTGAAATCCATATTAGGGACTAATGAATTTAATTCAATTGACTGATTTCCTTATTAGAACTGTAACTCAGTAAAATATTTGAAATTGTTGCATTTTGCGTTTATATTTTTGTCCGTGTAGTTTTAGTAGTCTAAAGGAGGCTATAGTTTTAGTAGTCTAAAGGAGGCTATAGTTTTAGTAGTCTAAAGGAGGCTGTAGTTTTAGTAGTCTAAAGGAGGCTATAGTTTAGTAGTCTAAAGGAGGCTGTAGTTTAGTAGTCTAAAGGAGGCTATAGTTTAGTAGTCTAAAGGAGGCTATAGTTTAGTAGTCTAAAGGAGGCTGTACTTTTAGTAGTCTAAAGGAGGCTATAGTTTAGTAGTCTAAAGGAGGCTGTAGTTTAGTAGTCTAAAGGAGGCTATAGTTTTAGTAGTCTAAAGGAGGCTATAGTTTTAGTAGTCTAAAGGAGGCTGTAGTTTTAGTAGTCTAAAGGAGGCTATAGTTTAGTAGTCTAAAGGAGGCTGTAGTTTAGTAGTCTAAAGGAGGCTATAGTTTAGTAGTCTAAAGGAGGCTATAGTTTAGTAGTCTAAAGGAGGCTGTACTTTTAGTAGTCTAAAGGAGGCTATAGTTTAGTAGTCTAAAGGAGGCTGTAGTTTAGTAGTCTAAAGGAGGCTTTGGTTTTAGTAGTCTAAAGGAGGCTATAGTTTAGTAGTCTAAAGGAGGCTATAGTTTAGTAGTCTAAAGGAGGCTATAGTTTAGTAGTCTAAAGGAGGCTATAGTTTAGTAGTCTAAAGGAGGCTATAGTTTAGTAGTCTAAAGGAGGCTGTAGTTTTAGTAGTCTAAAGGAGGCTATAGTTTTAGTAGTCTAAAGGAGGCTATAGTTTTAGTAGTCTAAAGGGGGCTATAGTTTAGTAGTCTACAGGAGGCTGTAGTTTAGTAGTCTAAAGGAGGCTATAGTTTAGTAGTCTAAAGGAGGCTATAGTTTAGTAGTCTAAAGGAGGCTATAGTTTAGTAGTCTAAAGGAGGCTATAGTTTAGTAGTCTAAAGGAGGCTATAGTTTAGTAGTCTAAAGGAGGCTATAGTTTAGTAGTATAAAGGAGGCTATAGTTTAGTAGTCTAAAGGAGGCTATAGTTTAGTAGTCTAAAGGAGGCTATAGTTTTAGTAGTCTAAAGGAGGCTATAGTTTAGTAGTCTAAATGAGGCTATAGTTTAGTAGTCTAAAGGAGGCTATAGTTTTAGTAGTCTAAAGGAGGCTATAGTTTAGTAGTCTAAAGGAGGCTATAGTTTTAGTAGTCTAAAGGAGGCTATAGTTTAGTAGTCTAAAGGAGGCTATAGTTTAGTAGTCTAAAGGAGGCTATAGTTTAGTAATCTAACGGAGGCTATAGTTTTAGTAGTCTAAAGGAGGCTATAGTTTAGTAGTCTAAAGGAGGCTATAGTTTAGTAGTCTAAAGGAGGCTATAGTTTAGTAGTCTAAAGGAGGCTGTAGTTTTAGTAGTCTAAAGGAGGCTATAGTTTTAGTAGTCTAACGGAGGCTATAGTTTTAGTAGTCTAAAGGAGGCTATAGTTTAGTAGTCTAAAGGAGGCTATAGTTTAGTAGTCTAAAGGAGGCTATAGTTTAGTAGTCTAAAGGAGGCTATAGTTAGTAGTCTAAAGGAGGGTATAGTTCCGTAGTCTAAAGGAGGCTATAGTTTAGTAGTCTAAAGGAGGCTATAGTTTAGTAGTCTAAAGGAGGCTATAGTTTAGTAGTCTAAAGGAGGCTATAGTTTAGTAGTCTAAAGGAGGCTATAGTTTAGTAGTCTAAAGGAGGCTATAGTTTAGTAGTCTAAAGGAGGCTATAGTTTAGTAGTCTAAAGGAGGCTGTAGTTTAGTAGTCTAAAGGAGACTGTAGTTTTAGTAGTCTAAAGGAGGCTGTAGTTTAGTAGTCTAAAGGAGGCTGTAGTTTTAGTAGTCTAAAGGAGGCTGTAGTTTTAGTAGTCTAAAGGAGGCTGTAGTTTTAGTAGTCTACAGGAGGCTGTAGTTTAGTAGACTAAAGGAGGCTATAGTTTAGTAGTCTAAAGGAGGCTATAGTTTAGTAGTCTAAAGGAGGCTATAGTTTAGTAGTCTAAAGGAGGCTATAGTTTAGTAGTCTAAAGGAGGCTATAGTTTTAGTAGTCTAAAGGAGGCTATAGTTTAGTAGTCTAAAGGAGGCTATAGTTTAGTAGTCTAAAGGAGGCTATAGTTTAGTAGTCTAAAGGAGGCTATAGTTTAGTAGTCTAAAGGAGGCTATAGTTTAGTATTCTAAAGGAGGCTATAGTTTAGTAGTCTAAAGGAGGCTATAGTTTAGTAGTCTAAAGGAGGCTATAGTTTAGTAGTCTAAAGGAGGCTATAGTTTAGTAGTCTAAAGGAGGCTATAGTTTAGTAGTCTAAAGGAGGCTATAGTTTAGTAGTCAAAGGAGGCTATAGTTTTAGTAGTCTAAAGGAGGCTGTAGTTTTAGTAGTCTAAAGGAGGCTGTAGTTTAGTAGTCTAAAGGAGGCTATAGTTTAGTAGTCTAAAGGAGGCTATAGTTTAGTAGTCTAAAGGAGTCTATAGTTTAGTAGTCTAAGGAGGCTATAGTTTCAGTAGTCTAAAGGAGGCTGTAGTTTTAGTAGTCTAAAGGAGGCTATAGTTTTAGTAGTCTAAAGGAGGCTATAGTTTTAGTAGTCTAAAGGAGGCTATAGTTTAGTAGTCTAAAGGAGGCTATAGTTTATTAGTCTAAAGGAGGCTATAGTTTAGTAGTCTAAAGGAGGCTATAGTTTTAGTAGTCTAAAGGAGGCTATAGTTTTAGTAGTCTAAGGGGGCTATAGTTTAGTAGTCTACAGGAGGCTGTAGTTTAGTAGTCTAAAGGAGGCTATAGTTTAGTAGTCTAAAGGAGGCTATAGTTTAGTAGTCTAAAGGAGGCTATAGTTTAGTAGTCTAAAGGAGGCTATAGTTTAGTAGTCTAAAGGAGGCTATAGTTAGTAGTATAAAGGAGGCTATAGTTTAGTAGTCTAAAGGAGGCTATAGTTTAGTAGTCTAAAGGAGGCTATAGTTTTAGTAGTCTAAAGGAGGCTATAGTTTAGTAGTCTAAATGAGGCTATAGTTTAGTAGTCTAAAGGAGGCTATAGTTTTAGTAGTCTAAAGGAGGCTATAGTTTAGTAGTCTAAAGGAGGCTATAGTTTTAGTAGTCTAAAGGAGGCTATAGTTTAGTAGTCTAAAGGAGGCTATAGTTTAGTAGTCTAAAGGAGGCTATAGTTTAGTAGTCTAAAGGAGGCTATAGTTTTAGTAGTCTAAAGGAGGCTATAGTTTTAGTAGTCTAAAGGAGGCTATAGTTTTAGTAGTCTAAAGGAGGCTATAGTTTTAGTAGTCTAAACGGAGGCTATAGTTTAGTAGTCTAAAGGAGGCTATAGTTTTAGTAGTCCTAAAGGAGGCTAGTTAGTAGTCTAAGGAGGGCCTATAGTTTCAGTATCTAAGAGGAGGCTATAGTTAGTAGTCTAAAGGAGGGTATAGTTCCGTAGTCTAAAGGAGGCTATAGTTTAGTAGTCTAAAGGAGGCTATAGTTTAGTAGTCTAAAGGAGGCTATAGTTAGTAGTCTAAAGGAGGCTATAGTTTAGTAGTCTAAAGGAGGCTATAGTTTAGTAGTCTAAAGGAGGCTATAGTTTAGTAGTCTAAAGGAGGCTATAGTTTAGTAGTCTAAAGGAGGCTGTAGTTTAGTAGTCTAAAGGAGACTGTAGTTTTAGTAGTCTAAAGGAGGCTGTAGTTTAGTAGTCTAAAGGAGGCTGTAGTTTTAGTAGTCTAAGGAGGCTGTAGTTTTAGTAGTCTAAAGGAGGCTGTAGTTTTAGTAGTCTACAGGAGGCTGTAGTTTAGTAGTCTAAAGGAGGCTATAGTGTTAGTAGTCTAAAGGAGGCTATAGTTTAGTAGTCTAAAGGAGGCTATAGTTTAGTAGTCTAAAGGAGGCTATAGTTTAGTAGTCTAAAGGAGGCTATAGTTTTAGTAGTCTAAAGGAGGCTATAGTTTAGTAGTCTAAAGGAGGCTATAGTTTAGTAGTCTAAAGGAGGCTATAGTTTAGTAGTCTAAAGGAGGCTATAGTTTAGTAGTCTAAAGGAGGCTATAGTTTAGTAGTCTAAAGGAGGCTATAGTTTAGTAGTCTAAAGGAGGCTATAGTTTAGTAGTCTAAAGGAGGCTATAGTTTAGTAGTCTAAAGGAGGCTATAGTTTAGTAGTCTAAAGGAGGCTATAGTTTAGTAGTCTAAAGGAGGCTATAGTTTAGTAGTCTAAAGGAGGCTATAGTTTAGTAGTCTAAAGGAGGCTTAGTTTAGTAGTCTAAAGGAGGCTATAGTTTAGTAGTCTAAAGGGGCTATAGTTTAGTAGTCTAAAAGGAGGCTATAGTTTAGTAGTCTAAGGAGGCTATAGTTTAGTAGTTCTAAAGGAGGCTATAGTTTAGTAGTCTAAAGGAGGCTATAGTTTTAGTAGTCTAAAGGAGGCTATAGTTTTAGTAGTCTAAAGGAGGCTATAGTTTAGTAGTCTAAAGGAGGCTATAGTTTTAGTAGTCTAAAGGAGGCTATAGTTTTAGTAGTCTAAAGGAGGCTATAGTTTAGTAGTCTAAAGGAGGCTATAGTTTAGTAGTCTAAAGGAGGCTATAGTTTAGTAGTCTAAAGGAGGCTATAGTTTAGTAGTCTAAAGGAGGCTATAGTTAGTAGTCTAAAGGAGGCTATAGTTAGTAGTCTAAAGGAGCTATAGTTTAGTAGTCTACAGGAGGCTATAGTTTAGTAGTCTAAAGGAGGCTATAGTTTAGTTAGTCTAAAGGAGGCTATAGTTTAGTAGTCTAAAGGAGGCTATAGTTTAGTAGTCTAAAGGAGGCTATAGTTTTAGTAGTCTAAAGGAGGCTATAGTTTAGTAGTCTAAAGGAGGCTATAGTTTAGTAGTCTAAAGGAGGCTATAGTTTAGTAGTCTAAAGGAGGCTATAGTTTAGTAGTCTAAAGGAGGCTATAGTTTAGTAGTCTAAAGGAGGCTATAGTTTAGTAGTCTAAAGGAGGCTATAGTTTAGTAGTCTAAAGGAGGCTATAGTTTAGTAGTCTAAAGGAGGCTATAGTTTAGTAGTCTAAAGGAGGCTATAGTTTAGTAGTCTAAAGGAGGCTATAGTTTAGTAGTCTAAAGGAGGCTATAGTTTAGTAGTCTAAAGGAGGCTATAGTTTAGTAGTCTAAAGGAGGCTATAGTTTAGTAGTCTAAAGGAGGCTATAGTTTAGTAGTCTAAAGGAGGCTATAGTTTAGTAGTCTAAAGGAGGCTATAGTTTAGTAGTCTAAAGGAGGCTATAGTTTAGTAGTCTAAAGGAGGCTATAGTTTAGTAGTCTAAAGGAGGCTATAGTTTAGTAGTCTAAAGGAGGCTATAGTTTAGTAGTCTAAAGGAGGCTATAGTTTAGTAGTCTAAAGGAGGCTATAGTTTAGTAGTCTAAAGGAGGCTATAGTTTAGTAGTCTAAAGGAGGCTATAGTTTAGTAGTCTAAAGGAGGCTATAGTTTAGTAGTCTAAAGGAGGCTATAGTTTAGTAGTCTAAAGGAGGCTATAGTTTAGTAGTCTAAAGGAGGCTATAGTTTAGTAGTCTAAAGGAGGCTATAGTTTAGTAGTCTAAAGGAGGCTATAGTTTAGTAGTCTAAAGGAGGCTATAGTTTAGTAGTCTAAAGGAGGCTATAGTTTAGTAGTCTAAAGGAGGCTATAGTTTAGTAGTCTAAAGGAGGCTATAGTTTAGTAGTCTAAAGGAGGCTATAGTTTAGTAGTCTAAAGGAGGCTATAGTTTAGTAGTCTAAAGGAGGCTATAGTTTAGTAGTCTAAAGGAGGCTATAGTTTAGTAGTCTAAAGGAGGCTATAGTTTAGTAGTCTAAAGGAGGCTATAGTTTAGTAGTCTAAAGGAGGCTATAGTTTAGTAGTCTAAAGGAGGCTATAGTTTAGTAGTCTAAAGGAGGCTATAGTTTAGTAGTCTAAAGGAGGCTATAGTTTAGTAGTCTAAAGGAGGCTATAGTTTAGTAGTCTAAAGGAGGCTATAGTTTAGTAGTCTAAAGGAGGCTATAGTTTAGTAGTCTAAAGGAGGCTATAGTTTAGTAGTCTAAAGGAGGCTATAGTTTAGTAGTCTAAAGGAGGCTATAGTTTAGTAGTCTAAAGGAGGCTATAGTTTAGTAGTCTAAAGGAGGCTATAGTTTAGTAGTCTAAAGGAGGCTATAGTTTAGTAGTCTAAAGGAGGCTATAGTTTAGTAGTCTAAAGGAGGCTATAGTTTAGTAGTCTAAAGGAGGCTATAGTTTAGTAGTCTAAAGGAGGCTATAGTTTAGTAGTCTAAAGGAGGCTATAGTTTAGTAGTCTAAAGGAGGCTATAGTTTAGTAGTCTAAAGGAGGCTATAGTTTAGTAGTCTAAAGGAGGCTATAGTTTAGTAGTCTAAAGGAGGCTATAGTTTAGTAGTCTAAAGGAGGCTATAGTTTAGTAGTCTAAAGGAGGCTATAGTTTAGTAGTCTAAAGGAGGCTATAGTTTAGTAGTCTAAAGGAGGCTATAGTTTAGTAGTCTAAAGGAGGCTATAGTTTAGTAGTCTAAAGGAGGCTATAGTTTAGTAGTCTAAAGGAGGCTATAGTTTAGTAGTCTAAAGGAGGCTATAGTTTAGTAGTCTAAAGGAGGCTATAGTTTAGTAGTCTAAAGGAGGCTATAGTTTAGTAGTCTAAAGGAGGCTATAGTTTAGTAGTCTAAAGGAGGCTATAGTTTAGTAGTCTAAAGGAGGCTATAGTTTAGTAGTCTAAAGGAGGCTATAGTTTAGTAGTCTAAAGGAGGCTATAGTTTAGTAGTCTAAAGGAGGCTATAGTTTAGTAGTCTAAAGGAGGCTATAGTTTAGTAGTCTAAAGGAGGCTATAGTTTAGTAGTCTAAAGGAGGCTATAGTTTAGTAGTCTAAAGGAGGCTATAGTTTAGTAGTCTAAAGGAGGCTATAGTTTAGTAGTCTAAAGGAGGCTATAGTTTAGTAGTCTAAAGGAGGCTATAGTTTAGTAGTCTAAAGGAGGCTATAGTTTAGTAGTCTAAAGGAGGCTATAGTTTAGTAGTCTAAAGGAGGCTATAGTTTAGTAGTCTAAAGGAGGCTATAGTTTAGTAGTCTAAAGGAGGCTATAGTTTAGTAGTCTAAAGGAGGCTATAGTTTAGTAGTCTAAAGGAGGCTATAGTTTAGTAGTCTAAAGGAGGCTATAGTTTAGTAGTCTAAAGGAGGCTATAGTTTAGTAGTCTAAAGGAGGCTATAGTTTAGTAGTCTAAAGGAGGCTATAGTTTAGTAGTCTAAAGGAGGCTATAGTTTAGTAGTCTAAAGGAGGCTATAGTTTAGTAGTCTAAAGGAGGCTATAGTTTAGTAGTCTAAAGGAGGCTATAGTTTAGTAGTCTAAAGGAGGCTATAGTTTAGTAGTCTAAAGGAGGCTATAGTTTAGTAGTCTAAAGGAGGCTATAGTTTAGTAGTCTAAAGGAGGCTATAGTTTAGTAGTCTAAAGGAGGCTATAGTTTAGTAGTCTAAAGGAGGCTATAGTTTAGTAGTCTAAAGGAGGCTATAGTTTAGTAGTCTAAAGGAGGCTATAGTTTAGTAGTCTAAAGGAGGCTATAGTTTAGTAGTCTAAAGGAGGCTATAGTTTAGTAGTCTAAAGGAGGCTATAGTTTAGTAGTCTAAAGGAGGCTATAGTTTAGTAGTCTAAAGGAGGCTATAGTTTAGTAGTCTAAAGGAGGCTATAGTTTAGTAGTCTAAAGGAGGCTATAGTTTAGTAGTCTAAAGGAGGCTATAGTTTAGTAGTCTAAAGGAGGCTATAGTTTAGTAGTCTAAAGGAGGCTATAGTTTAGTAGTCTAAAGGAGGCTATAGTTTAGTAGTCTAAAGGAGGCTATAGTTTAGTAGTCTAAAGGAGGCTATAGTTTAGTAGTCTAAAGGAGGCTATAGTTTAGTAGTCTAAAGGAGGCTATAGTTTAGTAGTCTAAAGGAGGCTATAGTTTAGTAGTCTAAAGGAGGCTATAGTTTAGTAGTCTAAAGGAGGCTATAGTTTAGTAGTCTAAAGGAGGCTATAGTTTAGTAGTCTAAAGGAGGCTATAGTTTAGTAGTCTAAAGGAGGCTATAGTTTAGTAGTCTAAAGGAGGCTATAGTTTAGTAGTCTAAAGGAGGCTATAGTTTAGTAGTCTAAAGGAGGCTATAGTTTAGTAGTCTAAAGGAGGCTATAGTTTAGTAGTCTAAAGGAGGCTATAGTTTAGTAGTCTAAAGGAGGCTATAGTTTAGTAGTCTAAAGGAGGCTATAGTTTAGTAGTCTAAAGGAGGCTATAGTTTAGTAGTCTAAAGGAGGCTATAGTTTAGTAGTCTAAAGGAGGCTATAGTTTAGTAGTCTAAAGGAGGCTATAGTTTAGTAGTCTAAAGGAGGCTATAGTTTAGTAGTCTAAAGGAGGCTATAGTTTAGTAGTCTAAAGGAGGCTATAGTTTAGTAGTCTAAAGGAGGCTATAGTTTAGTAGTCTAAAGGAGGCTATAGTTTAGTAGTCTAAAGGAGGCTATAGTTTAGTAGTCTAAAGGAGGCTATAGTTTAGTAGTCTAAAGGAGGCTATAGTTTAGTAGTCTAAAGGAGGCTATAGTTTAGTAGTCTAAAGGAGGCTATAGTTTAGTAGTCTAAAGGAGGCTATAGTTTAGTAGTCTAAAGGAGGCTATAGTTTAGTAGTCTAAAGGAGGCTATAGTTTAGTAGTCTAAAGGAGGCTATAGTTTAGTAGTCTAAAGGAGGCTATAGTTTAGTAGTCTAAAGGAGGCTATAGTTTAGTAGTCTAAAGGAGGCTATAGTTTAGTAGTCTAAAGGAGGCTATAGTTTAGTAGTCTAAAGGAGGCTATAGTTTAGTAGTCTAAAGGAGGCTATAGTTTAGTAGTCTAAAGGAGGCTATAGTTTAGTAGTCTAAAGGAGGCTATAGTTTAGTAGTCTAAAGGAGGCTATAGTTTAGTAGTCTAAAGGAGGCTATAGTTTAGTAGTCTAAAGGAGGCTATAGTTTAGTAGTCTAAAGGAGGCTATAGTTTAGTAGTCTAAAGGAGGCTATAGTTTAGTAGTCTAAAGGAGGCTATAGTTTAGTAGTCTAAAGGAGGCTATAGTTTAGTAGTCTAAAGGAGGCTATAGTTTAGTAGTCTAAAGGAGGCTATAGTTTAGTAGTCTAAAGGAGGCTATAGTTTAGTAGTCTAAAGGAGGCTATAGTTTAGTAGTCTAAAGGAGGCTATAGTTTAGTAGTCTAAAGGAGGCTATAGTTTAGTAGTCTAAAGGAGGCTATAGTTTAGTAGTCTAAAGGAGGCTATAGTTTAGTAGTCTAAAGGAGGCTATAGTTTAGTAGTCTAAAGGAGGCTATAGTTTAGTAGTCTAAAGGAGGCTATAGTTTAGTAGTCTAAAGGAGGCTATAGTTTAGTAGTCTAAAGGAGGCTATAGTTTAGTAGTCTAAAGGAGGCTATAGTTTAGTAGTCTAAAGGAGGCTATAGTTTAGTAGTCTAAAGGAGGCTATAGTTTAGTAGTCTAAAGGAGGCTATAGTTTAGTAGTCTAAAGGAGGCTATAGTTTAGTAGTCTAAAGGAGGCTATAGTTTAGTAGTCTAAAGGAGGCTATAGTTTAGTAGTCTAAAGGAGGCTATAGTTTAGTAGTCTAAAGGAGGCTATAGTTTAGTAGTCTAAAGGAGGCTATAGTTTAGTAGTCTAAAGGAGGCTATAGTTTAGTAGTCTAAAGGAGGCTATAGTTTAGTAGTCTAAAGGAGGCTATAGTTTAGTAGTCTAAAGGAGGCTATAGTTTAGTAGTCTAAAGGAGGCTATAGTTTAGTAGTCTAAAGGAGGCTATAGTTTAGTAGTCTAAAGGAGGCTATAGTTTAGTAGTCTAAAGGAGGCTATAGTTTAGTAGTCTAAAGGAGGCTATAGTTTAGTAGTCTAAAGGAGGCTATAGTTTAGTAGTCTAAAGGAGGCTATAGTTTAGTAGTCTAAAGGAGGCTATAGTTTAGTAGTCTAAAGGAGGCTATAGTTTAGTAGTCTAAAGGAGGCTATAGTTTAGTAGTCTAAAGGAGGCTATAGTTTAGTAGTCTAAAGGAGGCTATAGTTTAGTAGTCTAAAGGAGGCTATAGTTTAGTAGTCTAAAGGAGGCTATAGTTTAGTAGTCTAAAGGAGGCTATAGTTTAGTAGTCTAAAGGAGGCTATAGTTTAGTAGTCTAAAGGAGGCTATAGTTTAGTAGTCTAAAGGAGGCTATAGTTTAGTAGTCTAAAGGAGGCTATAGTTTAGTAGTCTAAAGGAGGCTATAGTTTAGTAGTCTAAAGGAGGCTATAGTTTAGTAGTCTAAAGGAGGCTATAGTTTAGTAGTCTAAAGGAGGCTATAGTTTAGTAGTCTAAAGGAGGCTATAGTTTAGTAGTCTAAAGGAGGCTATAGTTTAGTAGTCTAAAGGAGGCTATAGTTTAGTAGTCTAAAGGAGGCTATAGTTTAGTAGTCTAAAGGAGGCTATAGTTTAGTAGTCTAAAGGAGGCTATAGTTTAGTAGTCTAAAGGAGGCTATAGTTTAGTAGTCTAAAGGAGGCTATAGTTTAGTAGTCTAAAGGAGGCTATAGTTTAGTAGTCTAAAGGAGGCTATAGTTTAGTAGTCTAAAGGAGGCTATAGTTTAGTAGTCTAAAGGAGGCTATAGTTTAGTAGTCTAAAGGAGGCTATAGTTTAGTAGTCTAAAGGAGGCTATAGTTTAGTAGTCTAAAGGAGGCTATAGTTTAGTAGTCTAAAGGAGGCTATAGTTTAGTAGTCTAAAGGAGGCTATAGTTTAGTAGTCTAAAGGAGGCTATAGTTTAGTAGTCTAAAGGAGGCTATAGTTTAGTAGTCTAAAGGAGGCTATAGTTTAGTAGTCTAAAGGAGGCTATAGTTTAGTAGTCTAAAGGAGGCTATAGTTTAGTAGTCTAAAGGAGGCTATAGTTTAGTAGTCTAAAGGAGGCTATAGTTTAGTAGTCTAAAGGAGGCTATAGTTTAGTAGTCTAAAGGAGGCTATAGTTTAGTAGTCTAAAGGAGGCTATAGTTTAGTAGTCTAAAGGAGGCTATAGTTTAGTAGTCTAAAGGAGGCTATAGTTTAGTAGTCTAAAGGAGGCTATAGTTTAGTAGTCTAAAGGAGGCTATAGTTTAGTAGTCTAAAGGAGGCTATAGTTTAGTAGTCTAAAGGAGGCTATAGTTTAGTAGTCTAAAGGAGGCTATAGTTTAGTAGTCTAAAGGAGGCTATAGTTTAGTAGTCTAAAGGAGGCTATAGTTTAGTAGTCTAAAGGAGGCTATAGTTTAGTAGTCTAAAGGAGGCTATAGTTTAGTAGTCTAAAGGAGGCTATAGTTTAGTAGTCTAAAGGAGGCTATAGTTTAGTAGTCTAAAGGAGGCTATAGTTTAGTAGTCTAAAGGAGGCTATAGTTTAGTAGTCTAAAGGAGGCTATAGTTTAGTAGTCTAAAGGAGGCTATAGTTTAGTAGTCTAAAGGAGGCTATAGTTTAGTAGTCTAAAGGAGGCTATAGTTTAGTAGTCTAAAGGAGGCTATAGTTTAGTAGTCTAAAGGAGGCTATAGTTTAGTAGTCTAAAGGAGGCTATAGTTTAGTAGTCTAAAGGAGGCTATAGTTTAGTAGTCTAAAGGAGGCTATAGTTTAGTAGTCTAAAGGAGGCTATAGTTTAGTAGTCTAAAGGAGGCTATAGTTTAGTAGTCTAAAGGAGGCTATAGTTTAGTAGTCTAAAGGAGGCTATAGTTTAGTAGTCTAAAGGAGGCTATAGTTTAGTAGTCTAAAGGAGGCTATAGTTTAGTAGTCTAAAGGAGGCTATAGTTTAGTAGTCTAAAGGAGGCTATAGTTTAGTAGTCTAAAGGAGGCTATAGTTTAGTAGTCTAAAGGAGGCTATAGTTTAGTAGTCTAAAGGAGGCTATAGTTTAGTAGTCTAAAGGAGGCTATAGTTTAGTAGTCTAAAGGAGGCTATAGTTTAGTAGTCTAAAGGAGGCTATAGTTTAGTAGTCTAAAGGAGGCTATAGTTTAGTAGTCTAAAGGAGGCTATAGTTTAGTAGTCTAAAGGAGGCTATAGTTTAGTAGTCTAAAGGAGGCTATAGTTTAGTAGTCTAAAGGAGGCTATAGTTTAGTAGTCTAAAGGAGGCTATAGTTTAGTAGTCTAAAGGAGGCTATAGTTTAGTAGTCTAAAGGAGGCTATAGTTTAGTAGTCTAAAGGAGGCTATAGTTTAGTAGTCTAAAGGAGGCTATAGTTTAGTAGTCTAAAGGAGGCTATAGTTTAGTAGTCTAAAGGAGGCTATAGTTTAGTAGTCTAAAGGAGGCTATAGTTTAGTAGTCTAAAGGAGGCTATAGTTTAGTAGTCTAAAGGAGGCTATAGTTTAGTAGTCTAAAGGAGGCTATAGTTTAGTAGTCTAAAGGAGGCTATAGTTTAGTAGTCTAAAGGAGGCTATAGTTTAGTAGTCTAAAGGAGGCTATAGTTTAGTAGTCTAAAGGAGGCTATAGTTTAGTAGTCTAAAGGAGGCTATAGTTTAGTAGTCTAAAGGAGGCTATAGTTTAGTAGTCTAAAGGAGGCTATAGTTTAGTAGTCTAAAGGAGGCTATAGTTTAGTAGTCTAAAGGAGGCTATAGTTTAGTAGTCTAAAGGAGGCTATAGTTTAGTAGTCTAAAGGAGGCTATAGTTTAGTAGTCTAAAGGAGGCTATAGTTTAGTAGTCTAAAGGAGGCTATAGTTTAGTAGTCTAAAGGAGGCTATAGTTTAGTAGTCTAAAGGAGGCTATAGTTTAGTAGTCTAAAGGAGGCTATAGTTTAGTAGTCTAAAGGAGGCTATAGTTTAGTAGTCTAAAGGAGGCTATAGTTTAGTAGTCTAAAGGAGGCTATAGTTTAGTAGTCTAAAGGAGGCTATAGTTTAGTAGTCTAAAGGAGGCTATAGTTTAGTAGTCTAAAGGAGGCTATAGTTTAGTAGTCTAAAGGAGGCTATAGTTTAGTAGTCTAAAGGAGGCTATAGTTTAGTAGTCTAAAGGAGGCTATAGTTTAGTAGTCTAAAGGAGGCTATAGTTTAGTAGTCTAAAGGAGGCTATAGTTTAGTAGTCTAAAGGAGGCTATAGTTTAGTAGTCTAAAGGAGGCTATAGTTTAGTAGTCTAAAGGAGGCTATAGTTTAGTAGTCTAAAGGAGGCTATAGTTTAGTAGTCTAAAGGAGGCTATAGTTTAGTAGTCTAAAGGAGGCTATAGTTTAGTAGTCTAAAGGAGGCTATAGTTTAGTAGTCTAAAGGAGGCTATAGTTTAGTAGTCTAAAGGAGGCTATAGTTTAGTAGTCTAAAGGAGGCTATAGTTTAGTAGTCTAAAGGAGGCTATAGTTTAGTAGTCTAAAGGAGGCTATAGTTTAGTAGTCTAAAGGAGGCTATAGTTTAGTAGTCTAAAGGAGGCTATAGTTTAGTAGTCTAAAGGAGGCTATAGTTTAGTAGTCTAAAGGAGGCTATAGTTTAGTAGTCTAAAGGAGGCTATAGTTTAGTAGTCTAAAGGAGGCTATAGTTTAGTAGTCTAAAGGAGGCTATAGTTTAGTAGTCTAAAGGAGGCTATAGTTTAGTAGTCTAAAGGAGGCTATAGTTTAGTAGTCTAAAGGAGGCTATAGTTTAGTAGTCTAAAGGAGGCTATAGTTTAGTAGTCTAAAGGAGGCTATAGTTTAGTAGTCTAAAGGAGGCTATAGTTTAGTAGTCTAAAGGAGGCTATAGTTTAGTAGTCTAAAGGAGGCTATAGTTTAGTAGTCTAAAGGAGGCTATAGTTTAGTAGTCTAAAGGAGGCTATAGTTTAGTAGTCTAAAGGAGGCTATAGTTTAGTAGTCTAAAGGAGGCTATAGTTTAGTAGTCTAAAGGAGGCTATAGTTTAGTAGTCTAAAGGAGGCTATAGTTTAGTAGTCTAAAGGAGGCTATAGTTTAGTAGTCTAAAGGAGGCTATAGTTTAGTAGTCTAAAGGAGGCTATAGTTTAGTAGTCTAAAGGAGGCTATAGTTTAGTAGTCTAAAGGAGGCTATAGTTTAGTAGTCTAAAGGAGGCTATAGTTTAGTAGTCTAAAGGAGGCTATAGTTTAGTAGTCTAAAGGAGGCTATAGTTTAGTAGTCTAAAGGAGGCTATAGTTTAGTAGTCTAAAGGAGGCTATAGTTTAGTAGTCTAAAGGAGGCTATAGTTTAGTAGTCTAAAGGAGGCTATAGTTTAGTAGTCTAAAGGAGGCTATAGTTTAGTAGTCTAAAGGAGGCTATAGTTTAGTAGTCTAAAGGAGGCTATAGTTTAGTAGTCTAAAGGAGGCTATAGTTTAGTAGTCTAAAGGAGGCTATAGTTTAGTAGTCTAAAGGAGGCTATAGTTTAGTAGTCTAAAGGAGGCTATAGTTTAGTAGTCTAAAGGAGGCTATAGTTTAGTAGTCTAAAGGAGGCTATAGTTTAGTAGTCTAAAGGAGGCTATAGTTTAGTAGTCTAAAGGAGGCTATAGTTTAGTAGTCTAAAGGAGGCTATAGTTTAGTAGTCTAAAGGAGGCTATAGTTTAGTAGTCTAAAGGAGGCTATAGTTTAGTAGTCTAAAGGAGGCTATAGTTTAGTAGTCTAAAGGAGGCTATAGTTTAGTAGTCTAAAGGAGGCTATAGTTTAGTAGTCTAAAGGAGGCTATAGTTTAGTAGTCTAAAGGAGGCTATAGTTTAGTAGTCTAAAGGAGGCTATAGTTTAGTAGTCTAAAGGAGGCTATAGTTTAGTAGTCTAAAGGAGGCTATAGTTTAGTAGTCTAAAGGAGGCTATAGTTTAGTAGTCTAAAGGAGGCTATAGTTTAGTAGTCTAAAGGAGGCTATAGTTTAGTAGTCTAAAGGAGGCTATAGTTTAGTAGTCTAAAGGAGGCTATAGTTTAGTAGTCTAAAGGAGGCTATAGTTTAGTAGTCTAAAGGAGGCTATAGTTTAGTAGTCTAAAGGAGGCTATAGTTTAGTAGTCTAAAGGAGGCTATAGTTTAGTAGTCTAAAGGAGGCTATAGTTTAGTAGTCTAAAGGAGGCTATAGTTTAGTAGTCTAAAGGAGGCTATAGTTTAGTAGTCTAAAGGAGGCTATAGTTTAGTAGTCTAAAGGAGGCTATAGTTTAGTAGTCTAAAGGAGGCTATAGTTTAGTAGTCTAAAGGAGGCTATAGTTTAGTAGTCTAAAGGAGGCTATAGTTTAGTAGTCTAAAGGAGGCTATAGTTTAGTAGTCTAAAGGAGGCTATAGTTTAGTAGTCTAAAGGAGGCTATAGTTTAGTAGTCTAAAGGAGGCTATAGTTTAGTAGTCTAAAGGAGGCTATAGTTTAGTAGTCTAAAGGAGGCTATAGTTTAGTAGTCTAAAGGAGGCTATAGTTTAGTAGTCTAAAGGAGGCTATAGTTTAGTAGTCTAAAGGAGGCTATAGTTTAGTAGTCTAAAGGAGGCTATAGTTTAGTAGTCTAAAGGAGGCTATAGTTTAGTAGTCTAAAGGAGGCTATAGTTTAGTAGTCTAAAGGAGGCTATAGTTTAGTAGTCTAAAGGAGGCTATAGTTTAGTAGTCTAAAGGAGGCTATAGTTTAGTAGTCTAAAGGAGGCTATAGTTTAGTAGTCTAAAGGAGGCTATAGTTTAGTAGTCTAAAGGAGGCTATAGTTTAGTAGTCTAAAGGAGGCTATAGTTTAGTAGTCTAAAGGAGGCTATAGTTTAGTAGTCTAAAGGAGGCTATAGTTTAGTAGTCTAAAGGAGGCTATAGTTTAGTAGTCTAAAGGAGGCTATAGTTTAGTAGTCTAAAGGAGGCTATAGTTTAGTAGTCTAAAGGAGGCTATAGTTTAGTAGTCTAAAGGAGGCTATAGTTTAGTAGTCTAAAGGAGGCTATAGTTTAGTAGTCTAAAGGAGGCTATAGTTTAGTAGTCTAAAGGAGGCTATAGTTTAGTAGTCTAAAGGAGGCTATAGTTTAGTAGTCTAAAGGAGGCTATAGTTTAGTAGTCTAAAGGAGGCTATAGTTTAGTAGTCTAAAGGAGGCTATAGTTTAGTAGTCTAAAGGAGGCTATAGTTTAGTAGTCTAAAGGAGGCTATAGTTTAGTAGTCTAAAGGAGGCTATAGTTTAGTAGTCTAAAGGAGGCTATAGTTTAGTAGTCTAAAGGAGGCTATAGTTTAGTAGTCTAAAGGAGGCTATAGTTTAGTAGTCTAAAGGAGGCTATAGTTTAGTAGTCTAAAGGAGGCTATAGTTTAGTAGTCTAAAGGAGGCTATAGTTTAGTAGTCTAAAGGAGGCTATAGTTTAGTAGTCTAAAGGAGGCTATAGTTTAGTAGTCTAAAGGAGGCTATAGTTTAGTAGTCTAAAGGAGGCTATAGTTTAGTAGTCTAAAGGAGGCTATAGTTTAGTAGTCTAAAGGAGGCTATAGTTTAGTAGTCTAAAGGAGGCTATAGTTTAGTAGTCTAAAGGAGGCTATAGTTTAGTAGTCTAAAGGAGGCTATAGTTTAGTAGTCTAAAGGAGGCTATAGTTTAGTAGTCTAAAGGAGGCTATAGTTTAGTAGTCTAAAGGAGGCTATAGTTTAGTAGTCTAAAGGAGGCTATAGTTTAGTAGTCTAAAGGAGGCTATAGTTTAGTAGTCTAAAGGAGGCTATAGTTTAGTAGTCTAAAGGAGGCTATAGTTTAGTAGTCTAAAGGAGGCTATAGTTTAGTAGTCTAAAGGAGGCTATAGTTTAGTAGTCTAAAGGAGGCTATAGTTTAGTAGTCTAAAGGAGGCTATAGTTTAGTAGTCTAAAGGAGGCTATAGTTTAGTAGTCTAAAGGAGGCTATAGTTTAGTAGTCTAAAGGAGGCTATAGTTTAGTAGTCTAAAGGAGGCTATAGTTTAGTAGTCTAAAGGAGGCTATAGTTTAGTAGTCTAAAGGAGGCTATAGTTTAGTAGTCTAAAGGAGGCTATAGTTTAGTAGTCTAAAGGAGGCTATAGTTTAGTAGTCTAAAGGAGGCTATAGTTTAGTAGTCTAAAGGAGGCTATAGTTTAGTAGTCTAAAGGAGGCTATAGTTTAGTAGTCTAAAGGAGGCTATAGTTTAGTAGTCTAAAGGAGGCTATAGTTTAGTAGTCTAAAGGAGGCTATAGTTTAGTAGTCTAAAGGAGGCTATAGTTTAGTAGTCTAAAGGAGGCTATAGTTTAGTAGTCTAAAGGAGGCTATAGTTTAGTAGTCTAAAGGAGGCTATAGTTTAGTAGTCTAAAGGAGGCTATAGTTTAGTAGTCTAAAGGAGGCTATAGTTTAGTAGTCTAAAGGAGGCTATAGTTTAGTAGTCTAAAGGAGGCTATAGTTTAGTAGTCTAAAGGAGGCTATAGTTTAGTAGTCTAAAGGAGGCTATAGTTTAGTAGTCTAAAGGAGGCTATAGTTTAGTAGTCTAAAGGAGGCTATAGTTTAGTAGTCTAAAGGAGGCTATAGTTTAGTAGTCTAAAGGAGGCTATAGTTTAGTAGTCTAAAGGAGGCTATAGTTTAGTAGTCTAAAGGAGGCTATAGTTTAGTAGTCTAAAGGAGGCTATAGTTTAGTAGTCTAAAGGAGGCTATAGTTTAGTAGTCTAAAGGAGGCTATAGTTTAGTAGTCTAAAGGAGGCTATAGTTTAGTAGTCTAAAGGAGGCTATAGTTTAGTAGTCTAAAGGAGGCTATAGTTTAGTAGTCTAAAGGAGGCTATAGTTTAGTAGTCTAAAGGAGGCTATAGTTTAGTAGTCTAAAGGAGGCTATAGTTTAGTAGTCTAAAGGAGGCTATAGTTTAGTAGTCTAAAGGAGGCTATAGTTTAGTAGTCTAAAGGAGGCTATAGTTTAGTAGTCTAAAGGAGGCTATAGTTTAGTAGTCTAAAGGAGGCTATAGTTTAGTAGTCTAAAGGAGGCTATAGTTTAGTAGTCTAAAGGAGGCTATAGTTTAGTAGTCTAAAGGAGGCTATAGTTTAGTAGTCTAAAGGAGGCTATAGTTTAGTAGTCTAAAGGAGGCTATAGTTTAGTAGTCTAAAGGAGGCTATAGTTTAGTAGTCTAAAGGAGGCTATAGTTTAGTAGTCTAAAGGAGGCTATAGTTTAGTAGTCTAAAGGAGGCTATAGTTTAGTAGTCTAAAGGAGGCTATAGTTTAGTAGTCTAAAGGAGGCTATAGTTTAGTAGTCTAAAGGAGGCTATAGTTTAGTAGTCTAAAGGAGGCTATAGTTTAGTAGTCTAAAGGAGGCTATAGTTTAGTAGTCTAAAGGAGGCTATAGTTTAGTAGTCTAAAGGAGGCTATAGTTTAGTAGTCTAAAGGAGGCTATAGTTTAGTAGTCTAAAGGAGGCTATAGTTTAGTAGTCTAAAGGAGGCTATAGTTTAGTAGTCTAAAGGAGGCTATAGTTTAGTAGTCTAAAGGAGGCTATAGTTTAGTAGTCTAAAGGAGGCTATAGTTTAGTAGTCTAAAGGAGGCTATAGTTTAGTAGTCTAAAGGAGGCTATAGTTTAGTAGTCTAAAGGAGGCTATAGTTTAGTAGTCTAAAGGAGGCTATAGTTTAGTAGTCTAAAGGAGGCTATAGTTTAGTAGTCTAAAGGAGGCTATAGTTTAGTAGTCTAAAGGAGGCTATAGTTTAGTAGTCTAAAGGAGGCTATAGTTTAGTAGTCTAAAGGAGGCTATAGTTTAGTAGTCTAAAGGAGGCTATAGTTTAGTAGTCTAAAGGAGGCTATAGTTTAGTAGTCTAAAGGAGGCTATAGTTTAGTAGTCTAAAGGAGGCTATAGTTTAGTAGTCTAAAGGAGGCTATAGTTTTAGTAGTCTAAAGGAGGCTATAGTTTAGTAGTCTAAAGGAGGCTATAGTTTAGTAGTCTAAAGGAGGCTATAGTTTAGTAGTCTAAAGGAGGCTATAGTTTAGTAGTCTAAAGGAGGCTATAGTTTAGTAGTCTAAAGGAGGCTATAGTTTAGTAGTCTAAAGGAGGCTATAGTTTAGTAGTCTAAAGGAGGCTATAGTTTAGTAGTCTAAAGGAGGCTATAGTTTAGTAGTCTAAAGGAGGCTATAGTTTAGTAGTCTAAAGGAGGCTATAGTTTAGTAGTCTAAAGGAGGCTATAGTTTAGTAGTCTAAAGGAGGCTATAGTTTAGTAGTCTAAAGGAGGCTATAGTTTAGTAGTCTAAAGGAGGCTATAGTTTAGTAGTCTAAAGGAGGCTATAGTTTAGTAGTCTAAAGGAGGCTATAGTTTAGTAGTCTAAAGGAGGCTATAGTTTAGTAGTCTAAAGGAGGCTATAGTTTAGTAGTCTAAAGGAGGCTATAGTTTAGTAGTCTAAAGGAGGCTATAGTTTAGTAGTCTAAAGGAGGCTATAGTTTAGTAGTCTAAAGGAGGCTATAGTTTAGTAGTCTAAAGGAGGCTATAGTTTAGTAGTCTAAAGGAGGCTATAGTTTAGTAGTCTAAAGGAGGCTATAGTTTAGTAGTCTAAAGGAGGCTATAGTTTAGTAGTCTAAAGGAGGCTATAGTTTAGTAGTCTAAAGGAGGCTATAGTTTAGTAGTCTAAAGGAGGCTATAGTTTAGTAGTCTAAAGGAGGCTATAGTTTAGTAGTCTAAAGGAGGCTATAGTTTAGTAGTCTAAAGGAGGCTATAGTTTAGTAGTCTAAAGGAGGCTATAGTTTAGTAGTCTAAAGGAGGCTATAGTTTAGTAGTCTAAAGGAGGCTATAGTTTAGTAGTCTAAAGGAGGCTATAGTTTAGTAGTCTAAAGGAGGCTATAGTTTAGTAGTCTAAAGGAGGCTATAGTTTAGTAGTCTAAAGGAGGCTATAGTTTAGTAGTCTAAAGGAGGCTATAGTTTAGTAGTCTAAAGGAGGCTATAGTTTAGTAGTCTAAAGGAGGCTATAGTTTAGTAGTCTAAAGGAGGCTATAGTTTAGTAGTCTAAAGGAGGCTATAGTTTAGTAGTCTAAAGGAGGCTATAGTTTAGTAGTCTAAAGGAGGCTATAGTTTAGTAGTCTAAAGGAGGCTATAGTTTAGTAGTCTAAAGGAGGCTATAGTTTAGTAGTCTAAAGGAGGCTATAGTTTAGTAGTCTAAAGGAGGCTATAGTTTAGTAGTCTAAAGGAGGCTATAGTTTAGTAGTCTAAAGGAGGCTATAGTTTAGTAGTCTAAAGGAGGCTATAGTTTAGTAGTCTAAAGGAGGCTATAGTTTTAGTAGTCTAAAGGAGGCTATAGTTTAGTAGTCTAAAGGAGGCTATAGTTTAGTAGTCTAAAGGAGGCTATAGTTTAGTAGTCTAAAGGAGGCTATAGTTTAGTAGTCTAAAGGAGGCTATAGTTTAGTAGTCTAAAGGAGGCTATAGTTTAGTAGTCTAAAGGAGGCTATAGTTTAGTAGTCTAAAGGAGGCTATAGTTTAGTAGTCTAAAGGAGGCTATAGTTTTAGTAGTCTAAAGGAGGCTATAGTTTAGTAGTCTAAAGGAGGCTATAGTTTAGTAGTCTAAAGGAGGCTATAGTTTAGTAGTCTAAAGGAGGCTATAGTTTAGTAGTCTAAAGGAGGCTATAGTTTAGTAGTCTAAAGGAGGCTATAGTTTAGTAGTCTAAAGGAGGCTATAGTTTAGTAGTCTAAAGGAGGCTATAGTTTAGTAGTCTAAAGGAGGCTATAGTTTAGTAGTCTAAAGGAGGCTATAGTTTAGTAGTCTAAAGGAGGCTATAGTTTAGTAGTCTAAAGGAGGCTATAGTTTAGTAGTCTAAAGGAGGCTATAGTTTAGTAGTCTAAAGGAGGCTATAGTTTAGTAGTCTAAAGGAGGCTATAGTTTTAGTAGTCTAAAGGAGGCTATAGTTTAGTAGTCTAAAGGAGGCTATAGTTTAGTAGTCTAAAGGAGGCTATAGTTTAGTAGTCTAAAGGAGGCTATAGTTTAGTAGTCTAAAGGAGGCTATAGTTTAGTAGTCTAAAGGAGGCTATAGTTTAGTAGTCTAAAGGAGGCTATAGTTTAGTAGTCTAAAGGAGGCTATAGTTTAGTAGTCTAAAGGAGGCTATAGTTTAGTAGTCTAAAGGAGGCTATAGTTTAGTAGTCTAAAGGAGGCTATAGTTTAGTAGTCTAAAGGAGGCTATAGTTTAGTAGTCTAAAGGAGGCTATAGTTTAGTAGTCTAAAGGAGGCTATAGTTTAGTAGTCTAAAGGAGGCTATAGTTTAGTAGTCTAAAGGAGGCTATAGTTTAGTAGTCTAAAGGAGGCTATAGTTTAGTAGTCTAAAGGAGGCTATAGTTTAGTAGTCTAAAGGAGGCTATAGTTTAGTAGTCTAAAGGAGGCTATAGTTTAGTAGTCTAAAGGAGGCTATAGTTTAGTAGTCTAAAGGAGGCTATAGTTTAGTAGTCTAAAGGAGGCTATAGTTTAGTAGTCTAAAGGAGGCTATAGTTTAGTAGTCTAAAGGAGGCTATAGTTTAGTAGTCTAAAGGAGGCTATAGTTTAGTAGTCTAAAGGAGGCTATAGTTTAGTAGTCTAAAGGAGGCTATAGTTTAGTAGTCTAAAGGAGGCTATAGTTTAGTAGTCTAAAGGAGGCTATAGTTTAGTAGTCTAAAGGAGGCTATAGTTTAGTAGTCTAAAGGAGGCTATAGTTTAGTAGTCTAAAGGAGGCTATAGTTTAGTAGTCTAAAGGAGGCTATAGTTTAGTAGTCTAAAGGAGGCTATAGTTTAGTAGTCTAAAGGAGGCTATAGTTTAGTAGTCTAAAGGAGGCTATAGTTTAGTAGTCTAAAGGAGGCTATAGTTTAGTAGTCTAAAGGAGGCTATAGTTTTAGTAGTCTAAAGGAGGCTATAGTTTAGTAGTCTAAAGGAGGCTATAGTTTAGTAGTCTAAAGGAGGCTGTAGTTTTAGTAGTCTAAAGGAGGCTATAGTTTTAGTAGTCTAAAGGAGGCTGTAGTTTTAGTAGTCTAAAGGAGGCTATAGTTTAGTAGTCTAAAGGAGGCTATAGTTTTAGTAGTCTAAAGGAGGCTTAGTTTTAGTAGTCTAAAGGAGGCTATAGTTTTAGTAGTCTATAAAGGAGGCCTATAGTTTAGTAGTCTAAAGGAGGCTATAGTTTAGTAGTCTAAAGGAGGCTATAGTTTAGTAGTCTAAAGGAGGCTAAGTTTAGTAGTCTAAAGGAGGCTATAGTTTTAGTAGTCTAAAGGAGGCTATAGTTAGTAGTCTAAAGGAGGCGTATAGTTTAGTAGTCTAAAGGAGCTATAGTTTAGTAGTCTAAGGAGGCTATAGTTTAGTAGTCTAAAGGAGCTATAGTTTAGTAGTCTAAAGGAGGGCTATAGTTAGTAGTCTAAAGGAGGCTATAGTTTTAGTAGTCTAAAGGAGGCTATAGTTTTAGTAGTCTAAAGGAGGCTATAGTTTTAGTAGTCTAAAGGAGGCTATAGTTTAGTAGTCTAAAGGAGGCTATAGTTTAGTAGTCTAAAGGAGGCTATAGTTAGTAGTCTAAAGGAGGGTATAGTTTAGTAGTCTAAAGGAGGCCTATAGTTTAGTAGTCTAAAGGAGGCTATAGTTTAGTAGTCTAAAGGAGCTATAGGTTTAGTAGTCTAAAGGAGGCTATAGTTTAGTAGTCTAAAGGAGGCTATAGTTTAGTAGTCTAAAGGAGGCTATAGTTTAGTAGTCTAAAGGAGGCTATAGTTTAGTAGTCTAAAGGAGGCTATAGTTTAGTAGTCTAAAGGAGGCTATAGTTTAGTAGTCTAAAGGAGGCTATAGTTTAGTAGTCTAAAGGAGGCTATAGTTTAGTAGTCTAAAGGAGGCTATAGTTTAGTAGTCTAAAGGAGGCTATAGTTTAGTAGTCTAAAGGAGGCTATAGTTTAGTAGTCTAAAGGAGGCTATAGTTTAGTAGTCTAAAGGAGGCTATAGTTTAGTAGTCTAAAGGAGGCTATAGTTTAGTAGTCTAAAGGAGGCTATAGTTTAGTAGTCTAAAGGAGGCTATAGTTTAGTAGTCTAAAGGAGGCTATAGTTTTAGTAGTCTAAAGGAGGCTATAGTTTAGTAGTCTAAAGGAGGCTATAGTTTAGTAGTCTAAAGGAGGCTATAGTTTAGTAGTCTAAAGGAGGCTATAGTTTAGTAGTCTAAAGGAGGCTATAGTTTAGTAGTCTAAAGGAGGCTATAGTTTAGTAGTCTAAAGGAGGCTATAGTTTTAGTAGTCTAAAGGAGGCTATAGTTTAGTAGTCTAAAGGAGGCTATAGTTTTAGTAGTCTAAAGGAGGCTATAGTTTAGTAGTCTAAAGGAGGCTATAGTTTAGTAGTCTAAAGGAGGCTATAGTTTAGTAGTCTAAAGGAGGCTATAGTTTAGTAGTCTAAAGGAGGCTATAGTTTAGTAGTCTAAAGGAGGCTATAGTTAGTAGTCTAAAGGAGGCTTTAGTTTTAGTAGTCTAAAAGGAGGGCTATAGTTTTAGTAGTCTAAAAGGAGGCTAGTAGTTAGTAGTCTAAAGGAGGCTATAGTTTTAGTAGTCTAAAGGGAGGCTATAGTTAGTAGTCTAAAGGAGGCTTAGTAGTAGTCTAAAGGAGGCTTAAGTTTAGTAGTCTAAAGCGAGGCTATAGTTTAGTAGTCTAAAGGAGGCTCTATAGGTTTTAGTAATTGCTAAAGGAGGCATAGTTTACGTAGTCTAAAGGAGGTGCTATAAGTTTAGTAGTAGTCTAAAGGAGGCTATAGTTTAGTAATTCTAAAAGGAGGCTATAGTTTAGTAGTCTAAAGGAGGCTATAGTTTAGTAGTTCTCAAAGGAGGCTATAGTTTAGTAAGTCTAAAGGAGGCTATAGTTTAGGTGCATTTCAGTACACTTGACACTTGTATGTTATGGAAACCAATATGGTGTTATTAAGCTATAAAATGACGGTTGTTGATGTGTATGGATGCATTTGAGATACACTTTTGTACGTTTGAATGTTGCAGTAATAGGACCATAGGCCTACAGTACTGTAGCAGTAGGACATTTATTCATATTCTGTCTCGTGTTTATTGAGCAAGCGACAGGGCGGATGATTTTGATAGCTGGCACTGGTCTGAATGATTTGACTGCCTCCGCACGGAGAGAAAGAGAACTGAGGGTTTTCAGTTGCTCTATCTAAATCACAATTGATTTATTTAACCTTTATTTAACTAGGCAAGTCAGTTAAGAACAAATTCTTATTAACAATGACAGCTTACCCCAGCCAAACCCGGACGACGATGGGCCAATTGTGCGCCACCCTATTGGACTCCCAATCGTGGCCGGATGTGACACAGCCTGGATTCGAAACAGGGACTGTGGTGATGCCTTACACTGCGATGTAGTGCCTTAGACCGCTGCACCACTCACACAAGGCTAATTTGAATTTCCTGATGCCCAGGGAAAAAAGTGCAACAAAAGAGTGAGCAAATTAAGATCCAACATCTGTAGGAAAGGTGGGGGTGGTGGGGGGTAGATGAGGTAGGACAGTGGGTGGGTTGATCAAATCAAAGGTGGGGGTGGTGGGGGGTAGATGAGGTAGGACAGTGGATGGGTTGATCAAATCAAAGGTGGGGGTGGTGGGGGGTAGATGAGGTAGGACAGTGGGTGGGTTGATCAAATCAAAGGAGCAGGTTGTCTAATAAAGATGCTATGAAACACACCAGATGCCCAGAGCCTGACTTCTAACATGGACACGTTACACAGCTCATATTAATTAAATAATGCCGGAGCAATTAGTGGCTGTGGAGCCAGGAGTGTGTGTTTGTGCATGGTGTTTGTGCATGGTGCACTCGTGTTGGTGTGAGAGAGAGAGAGAGAGAGAGAGAGAGAGAGAGAGAGAGAGAGAGAGAGAGAGAGAGAGAGAGAGAGAGAGAGAGAGAGAGTGTGTGCCAATCTGTGCATGTGAGTGTGTAGATGAAACAGCAGCTGGTGGATATAAATGCACATTTATTAGCATTTTCATTTGAGTTGGAAAAAAGGGAGGTCCTTCCTTGCTTCCTTCCTCTCTACTCGAGATTTCTCTCTCCCTAATTGTTTTTTTTTTCCCGAGAGGAGAAGAGTTAAAAAAAGAGGGGCTGGAAAAGGAGAGGACCGGGGGGAGAGGATAGGAGAGGATAGGACAGAAGAGGAGAGGATAGGAGAGGAAAGGAGAAGATAGGAGAGGAATGGGGGAGAGGATAGGAGAGGAAAGGAGAGGATAGGAGAGAAGAGGAGAGGACAGAAGAGGAGAGGATAGGACAGAAGAGGAGAGGATAGGAGAGGAAAGGAGAAGATAGGAGAGGATAGGATAGGAGAGGAATGGGAGAGGATAGGACAGGAAAGGAGAGGATAGGAGAGGAAAGGAGAGGATAGGACAGAAGAGGAGAGGAGGATTCATTCAACAGAGTTGATAATGGCTGTTGTCCAGCCAAGCAGAATAGATGGCGCTTTTTGGGAAGATGGGATTTTCTATCCACAAGTCTCTGGGGTCCTCTTCAGAGCCTAAACAATCAACACACACACACGCACACATGCACAAACGGTTTGTCTGTTCTCATTTGACCCATGGTGAAGGATAAACCTATTAAGTATGCGTCATTAAAAGTACAATTATACTTGTTTCGTTTCTCTATTTGGAAAGTTAATGACACATGGAAAAACCCTACCAGGCCTGCTTTGATGATAAATCATTGTTGAATTCACTGAATAAGTCAAGCGTCTATCTCTTGCTTATGATTGTCCTCAGAATTCCAGGAAACAGTGAGTCATAATCTGACAGAAGTATGTGTTAATGCAAGGGTGAAGTGGATTAGTCTATCAAGGCACAATAGTGCAACCGTGTTAGCTAGCCAACTGAACAGTAGTATTTGGGGAATTATAGGGTCAACTCAGACACACTGCTTCGTAAACAACAGGTGTGGACTAACAGTGAAATACAGAGATGCAGAGAAAAAAAGAGAAATAATAGAAACATAAAAACATGAGGAATAAATACACAATGAGTAACGACGACTTGACTATATACACGGGGTACCAATACCGAGTCCATGTGCAGGGATACAAGGTAATTGAGGTAGATACTGTATGTACCAGGTAATTGAGGTAGATACTGTATGTACCAGGTGTTGGTTCCACTTTTCTGGGCTCCGTTGTTTACTTAACAAATAAGGAACACTCAAAATGTGCATATATAAAATTCAGGTAAAGTCTAGGTAAAGTCCCCCCTTATCTCAGCTCGCTGGTCACCATAGCATCACCCACCTGTAGCACGCGCTCCAGCAGGTATATCTCTCTGGTCACCCCCAAAACCAATTCTTTCTTTGGCCGCCTCTCCTTCCAGTTCTCTGCTGCCAATGACTGGAACGAACTACAAAAATCTCTGAAACTGGAAACACTTATCTCCCTCACTAGCTTTAAGCATCAACTGTCAGAGCATCTCACAGATTACTGCACCTTTCCCTACTGTATTTATTTATTTTATTTATTTATTTTGCTCCTTTGCACCCCATTATTTTTATTTCTACTTTGCACATTCTTCCACTGCAAATCTACCATTCCAGTGTTTTACTTGCTATATTGTATTTACTTTGCCTTTACCTCCCTTATCTCACCTCATTTGCTCACATCGTATATAGACTTGTTTCTACTGTATTATTGACTGTATGTTTGTTTTACTCCATGTGTAACTCTGTGTCGTTGTATGTGTCAAACTGCTTTGCTTTATCTTGGCCAGGTCGCAATTGTAAATGAGAACTTGTTCTCAACTTGCCTACCTGGTTAAAATCACCCTCAGTCCCTCTCTCACCTTCTCTCACAGATACTATGCAGGGGTGCAACTTTGACTGGGGATGGGGGGTCGGGTTATGGCCAACCCACATTTGAAATGGCATTTTTGTCCCTCCTAGTTTTATCATTGCAATGTGATACAAAAAGCAGCAACGGTGTGGACGGTCTTAGAACCACACGGACACCGCAGAGTAGGCTGACTGGCTGTGTGAACTGCGTAGGCAAAGCTTCTAGAAGGCTGGCTGGACCAGCATGGGTGAGTTGAGCATTGTTCAATGTGTATGTGTTGTACTCTTTCACCAAAGTTGTAAAAGCAAGCAGAGCAGAAACTGGCTACTCTTTAGTTGACTGATGTAGCTGGCAAGGTAACTGCTGTTTAAAACTAGACTAGTGTTTATTTGCAATGCTGAGCTAGTATTGTAACTGACATGTAACGTTAGCTAATGTATCATCCCCTCTCGACTGAGGTGAATGAATAAGCTACACTAGTGAGAAGCTACCACAGACAGGTCAGCTCTAGCCTTTCAGAAAGAGATTTGAGGTGGCAGTTATTACTATCTAACTGTCATGCCCTGACCATAGAGAGCTTTATATTCTCTATGTTGGTTAGGTCGGGATATTACTATGGTGGGTCATCTAGGTAATTATATTTCTATGTTGGCCTGGTACGGTTCCCAATCAGAGACAGCTGTTTATTTTTGTCTCTGATTGGGGATCATATTTAGGCAGCCATTTCCTCTTTGTGCTTTGTGGGATCTTAGTTGATCTTAGATCTTATCGTTGCCTGCGAGCACTACTTTGAGCGTCACGTTTCGTTTTTTCGCTTTATTGTTTTTTTTTGAGCAGCATGGCCAGGAGGAGCAGACATCCTGGACATGGGAGGATATCTTGGACGGTAAGGGATCCTGGACGTGGGAGGAGATCCTGGCAGGAAAGGATCGCCTTCTATGGGAAGCAGACGGAGGAAGCGAGAAAGGAACAACGACAACACTGGGTTTCACGGCCACGACGGAAACCTGAAAGGCAGCCTCAAAAAATGTTTTTGGGGAGGCACACAGGGTGGTTGGCGGAGCCAGGTTTTGAACCAGAGCCAACTCTGCATACTCACCGTGGGGTGCGAGTGACCGGTCAGGCACCATGTTTTGCGGTGATACGCACTGTGTCTCCAGTGCGCATTCACAGCCCGGTGCGTTCTGTGCCAAATCCTCGCACTTGTCGTGCTAAAGTGGGCATCTGTTCAGGACCGGTTGTGCCGGCTCAGCGCACCTGGTCTCCAGTGCGCCTCCTTGGTCCAGGATATCCTGCGCCGGCTCTACGCTCTGTATCCCCAGTGCGCCTTCACAGCCCAGTGCGTCCTGTGCCAGCTTCCCGCACTTGCCGTGCGAAGGTGGTCATTTGTCCAGTATGCGTTGTGCCAGCTCTACGCTCCAGACCTCCAGTGCACCTCCACAGTCCAGTACGTCCTGTGCCTCCTCCCCGCACTTGCCCTGAGGTGCATGTCACCAGCCCGGTGCCACCTGTACCGGTCCCACGCATCAGGCCTCCAGTGCGCCTCTACAGTCCAGTACGTCCTGTTCCTCCTCCCTGCACTCGTCCTGAGGTGCGTGTCACCAACCCGGTGCCACCTGTACCGGCCCCGCGCATCAGGCCTCCAGTGCGCCTCCACAGTCCAGAGCTTCCGGCGACAGTTCCCAATCCAGAGCTTCCGGCAACAGTTCCCAGTCCAGAGCCTCCAGCGACGGTCCATAGTCCAGAGCCTCCTGCGACGGTTTGCAGTCCAGAGCCTCCTGCGAGGGATCCACAGTCCGGTTCCTCCGGCGACGATCCACGGTCTGGAGTCCCCGGCGACGATCCACGGTCCGGTTCCTCCGGCGACGATCCACGATCCGGAGCCCCTGGCGACGATCCACGGTCCGGAGCATCCTGCGACGATCCCCGCACCAGAGCCTCAATTGAAGATGAGGTATCCGCGAGTGGGTACTTCGCCCTGCACCGGAGCCGCCCCTGACGGTAGATGCCCACACGGACCCTCCCCTATTGAGTTAGGTTTTGCGGTCGGAATCCGCACCCTTGGGGGGGTGGGGGGGTGGGGGGGGGGGGGTACTGTCACGCTCTGACCACAGAGAGCTTTATATTCTCTATGTTGGTTAGGTTGAGGTGTGACTAGGGTGGGTCATCTAGGTAATTATATTTCTATGTTGGCCTGGTATGGTTCCCAATCAGAGGCAGCTGTTTATCGTTGTCTCTGATTGGGGATCATATTTAGGCAGCCATTTCCCCTTTGTGCTTTGTGGGATCTTGTCTAGCTATAGTTGCCTGCGAGCACTACTTTGTGTGTCACGTAAAAATTTTTTGCTTTATTGTTTTTTCTTTGAGTTTCTCTTGGAAACATACCACGCTGCATCTTGGTCCACTCCTTATAACGATCGTGACACTAACAGCTGTTGTTTGTATGGAAATGTTTAGTAGCCTTTGTCCCGTTTCAGAAGTAAATGAACTTGGCTAGCTTTCGCCAGTTTATGTACCGTTAGAAAGAGAGCTGGCCAAAAGTCAGCTAACGTTAGCTATTATTTTTGCTTCAATCACACTAGACCTGAATCAAATGATAAAACCATCGGTCAAACAATTTAAGATTGATATTAAGACGTTTATTCAGTTCAATGTGAGTTTTATTACTCAGTAGGTCAATGTAACGTTATTGATCTGTCAGTTTCCCTAGCTAATTCCCTACTTTTCACACTAACCCAGTAATAAACTGCTCTAATGTTACAGGCTTCACTGTCATGGTGCACAGTATGGGTGATCAGTATTTAGGCCTATTATAGGCCTATTTAGGAAGTACATTTCCTTGGAAAGATAACTGCCCCATGCTTCTCCAATCATGCATAGTCGGTATCCTACTCTATTTAATTGAGATCACGCGCAAACCTGATCTCGCAGGTATGGCTACTGAACTGCAAGCAGCAAGAATGATTACAGGGAAACTACGTTTCGCATAGTCCTATAGGATATAGGTGACCTTTTAGGAGGACGATTTGAAAGAGATCTACTGTTGGATCTGACAATTAATCTTGATGATTATACAGTTGTCTCAAATAGAACTGTGAAGGACCTCAGCGTTACTCTGGACCCTGATCTCTCTTTAGACAAACATATCAAAACATTTTTAAGGACAGCTTTTTTACATCTTCGTAACATTGCAAAAAACATTAAACTTAAACTTTTTGTCCAAAAATGACAAATCTAATTCATGCTTTTGTCACTTCTAGATTAGACTATCGCAATACTTTACTCTCCGGCTACCCAGATAAAGCACTAAATAAACTTCAGTTATTGCTAAACACTCTTTCTAGAATCCTGACTAGAACCCCAAAATTGGATCATATTACTCCAGTGCTAGCCTCTCTATATTGGCTTCCTGTTAAGGCAAGGACTGATTTCAAGGTTTTACTGCTAACCTACAAAGCATTACATGGACTTGCTACTACCCATCTTTCTGATCTGGTCCTGCTGTACATACCTACACGTACGCTATGGTCACAAGACGCAGGCCTCCTTACTGTCCCTAGAATTTCTAAGCAAACAGCTGATAGCTGGAGGCAGGGCTTTCTCCTATAGAGCTAATTTTTTTATGGAATGGTCTGCCTACCCATGTGAGAGACGCAGACTCGGTCTCAACCTTTAAGTCTTTACTGAAGACTCATCTCTTCAGCAGGTCCTATGATTGAGTGTAGTCTCACCCATGGGTGAGAAGGTGAACGGCAAGACACTGTCTCTGCCTGGCCGTCTCCCCTCTCTCCACTGGAATTTTCTGCCTCTGACCCTACTATGGGGTCTGAGTCACTGGCTTACTAGTGCTCTTCCATGCAGTCATTGGGGGGTTGCGTCACTTGAGTGAGTTGAGTCACAGATGTAATCTTCCTGTCCGGTTTTGCGTCCCCCTCAGCCTCTAGTGGTGTTTCTAGGGAGTTTTTCCTAGCCACTGAGCTTCTACATCTGCATTGCTTGCTGTTTGGCGTTTTAGGCTGGGTTTATGTATAGCACTTTGGGACATCTGCTGATGTAAAAAGGGCTTTATAAATAAATTTGATTGATTTTCCCAATGACGCAAAACTTGAAAAACAAAAATGTGAGGAAGACCTGGTAGAAGCTATTGATGATGATGCATGGATACAGATGTGTTTGAATGCCCAGCCATGTTCATATCATCTCAGACATAAATTACTGCAGTTGAAGACCATCCATAGAACGTACTATATATGCCTGTGACATGGAATTACATGCAGTTAGACATGTCATTCCTCTGCTGGAGGTGTAAAATACAAAAGGGGACATATTTCCATATGGTCTTATCAAGGCTGGCTGATTTCTGGCAAGGATGTTATTATATCTCAGCATGTCTACAGGTTCAAAGAGTATGTTCTTATATCTCAGCATGTCTACAGGTTCAAAGAGTATGTTCTTATATCTCAGCATGTCTACAGGTTCAAAGAGTATGTTCTTATATCTCAGCATGTCTACAGGTTCAAAGAGTATGTTATTATATCTCAGCATGTCTACAGGTTCAAAGAGTATGTTCTTATATCTCAGCATGTCTACAGGTTCAAAGAGTATGTTCTTATATCTCAGCATGTCTACAGGTTCAAAGAGTATGTTCTTATATCTCAGCATGTCTACAGGTTCAAAGAGTATGTTATTATATCTCAGCATGTCTACAGGTTCAAAGAGTATGTTCTTATATCTCAGCATGTCTACAGGTTCAAAGAGTATGTTCTTATATCTCAGCATGTCTACAGGTTCAAAGAGTATGTTATTATATCTCAGCATGTCTACAGGTTCAAAGAGTATGTTCTTATATCTCAGCATGTCTACAGGTTCAAAGAGTATGTTCTTATATCTCAGCATGTCTACAGGTTCAAAGAGTATGTTATTATATCTCAGCATGTCTACAGGTTCAAAGAGTATGTTCTTATATCTCAGCATGTCTACAGGTTCAAAGAGTATGTTCTTATATCTCAGCATGTCTACAGGTTCAAAGAGTATGTTCTTATATCTCAGCATGTCTACAGGTTCAAAGAGTATGTTCTTATATCTCAGCATGTCTACAGGTTCAAAGAGTATGTTCTTTTATCTCAGCATGTCTACAGGTTCTCCCTTCTCCCGGTTTATGTTTGCTTTGAAATGTTGATACTGGAGACTATTATCTAAAGAAAATGTATAACCAAGCATTTATATCAGCTAAGAAATCCATTGCCATTAATTGGAAGGTTGGATATCCTCCCACAATGTCAAGTTATACAGTTGAAGTCGTAAGTTTACATACACCATAGCCAAATACATTTAAACTCAGTTTTTCAAAATTCCTGACATTTAATCCAAGTAAAATGTCCTTGTTTTAGGTCAGTTAGGATCTCCACTTTATTTTTAAATCAAAACTTCTTAGGGCTAGTATACTGAATTTCTGCCTGACTGACGTGCCCAAAGTAAACTGCCTGTTACTGTTACTCAGAAGCTAGAATTAGATAGAGAACACTTTGAAGTTTCTAAAACTGTCAAAATAATGTCTGTGAGTATAACATAATTGACATGTCAGGCGAAAACCTGAGGAAAATCGATCCTGAATTTTTTTTTCTGGGGTCACAGGCCTTTCCAAATGAAAGTCTATGGGTTTATATACACTGCTCAAAAAAATAAAGGGAACACTAAAATAACACATCCTAGATCTGAATGAATTAAATATTTTTATTAAATATTTTTTTCTTTACATAGTTGAATGTGCTGACAACAAAATCACACAAAAATTATCAATGGAAATCAAATTTAGCAACCCATGGAGGTCTGGATTTAGAGTCACACTCAAAATTAAAGTGGAAAACCACACTACAGGCTGATCCAACTTTGATGTAATGTCCTTAAAACAAGTCAAAATGAGGCTCAGTAGTGTGTGTGGCCTCCACGTGCCAGTATGACCTCCCTACAACGCCTGGGCATGCTCCTGATGAGGTGGCGGATGGTCTCCTGAGGGATCTCCTCCCAGACCTGGACTAAAGCATCCGCCAACTCCTGGACAGTCTGTGGTGCAACGTGGCATTGGTGGATGGAGCGAGACATTATGTCCCAGATGTGTTCAATTGGATTCAGGTCTGGGGAACGGGCGGGCCAGTCCATAGCATCAATGCCTTCCTCTTGCAGGAACTGCTGACACACTCCAGCCACATGAGGTCTAGCATTGTCTTGCATTAGGAGGAACCCAGAGCCAACTGCACCAGCATATGGTCTCACAAGGGGTCTGAGGATCTCATCTCGGTACCTAATGGCAGTCAGGCTACCTCTGGCGAGCACATGGAGGGCTGTGCGGCCCCCCAAAGAAATGCCACCCCACACCATGACTGACCCACCACCAAACCGGTCATGCTGGAGGATGTTGCAGGCAGCAGAACGTTCTCCACGGAGTCTCCAGACTGTCACGCCTGTCACATGTGCTCAGTGTGAACCTGCTTTCATCTGTGAAGAGCACAGGGCGCCAGTGGCGAATTTCCCAATCTTGGTGTTCTCTGGCAAATGCCAAACGTCCTGCACGGTGCTGGGCTGTAAGCACAACCCCCACCTGTAGACGTCGGGCCCTCATATCACCCTCATGGAGTCTGTTTCTGACCATTTGAGCAGACACATGCACATTTGTGGCCTGCTGGAGGTCATTTTGCAGGGCTCTGGCAGTGCTCCTCCTGCTCCTCCTTGCACAAAGGCAGAGGTAGCGGTCCTGCTGCTGGGTTGTTGCCCTCCCACGGCCTCCTCCACGTCTCCTGATGTACTGGCCTGTCTCCTGGTAGCGCTTCTATGCTCTGGACACCTCGCTGACAGACACAGCAAACCTTCTTGCCACAGCTCGCATTGATGTACCATCCTGGATGAGCTGCATTACCTGAGCCACTTGTGTGGGTTGTAGACTCCGTCTCATGCTACCACTAGAGTGAAAGCACCGCCAGCATTCAAAAGTGACCAAAACATCAGCCAGGAAGCATAGGAACTGAGAAGTGGTCTGTAGTCACCACCTGCAGAACCACTCCTTTATTGGGGGTGTCTTGCTAATTGCCTATAATTTCCACCTGTTGTCTATTCGATTTGCACAACAGCATGTGAAATTTATTGTCAATCAGTTTGATTTCACAGAAGTGTGATTGACTTGGAGTTACATTGTGTTGTTTATTTTTTGTGAGCAGTGTATAAAAAAATCCTTCCAGACTGCAGTACCTGTGGCTTCCACTAGATGTCAACAGTCTTTATACAGGGTTTCAGGCTTGTTTCTTGAAAAACTAACAAGTAATAGTAGTTTTTCCAAAGTGACCTCAACAGGAAAAGTAAGCTATTGGCGCACGTGAATGAGGGCTCTTCGTTATTTTCCTTTCCTATTGAACACTGTTCTTTCCGTCTGAAATAGTTTCTTTACATATTAGGGTACCTGAGGATTGAGTAGAATCATTGTCTGACTTGTTTGGATGAAGTTTACCTGTTTGGATTCCTTTGTATGCATGTTGAAGGAGTGGATTACTGAAATCATTGGTGCCAACTAAACTGACTTTTTTGGATATAAAGAAGTATAAATAAGGACTTTATCGAACAAAACGAACATTCATTGTGTAGCTGGAACCCGTGGGATTGCAAACAGAGGAAGCTCTTCAAAGGTAAGTGATTTATTTAATCGCTGTCTGTGATTTTGTGACGCCTGTGCTGGTTGAAAAAGTATTTTGATGTGGGGCGCTGTCCTCAGATAATCGCAATGGTATGCTTTCGCCATAAAGCCTTTTTGAAATCTAATTAACAAGAAGTTAAGCTTTTAAATGATATAAGACACTTGTATGTTCATGAATGTTTAATATTACGATTTTGTCGTTTGAATTTGGCGCACTGCAATTTCACCGGATGTGATCCCGCTAGCGGAACACCTAGCCCAAAGAGGTATTTTAAGAATGTGTAATGTCAGAATAATAGTAGAGAGAATGATTTATTTCAGCTTTTATTTCTTTCATCACATTCCCAGTGGGTCAGAAGTTTACATACACTCAATTAGTATTTGGTAGCATTGCCTTTAAATTGTTTAACTTGGGTCAAACGTTTCGGGTAGCCTTCCTCAAGCTTCCCACAATAAGTTGGGTGAATTCTGGCCCATTCCTCCTGACAGAGCTGGTGTAACTGAGTCAGGTTTGTAGGCCTCCTTGCTCGCACACGCTTTTTCAGTTCTGCCCCACAAATGTTCTATATGATTGATGGCTTTGTGATGGCCACTCCAATACCTTGATTTTGTAGTCCTTAAGCCATTTTGCCACAACTTTGGAAGTATGCTTGGAGTCATTGTCCATTTGGAAGACCCATTTGCGATCAAGCTTTAACTTCCTGACTGATGTCTTGAGATGTTGCTTCAATATATCCATATAATTGTTCTCCTCATGATGCCATCTATTTTGTGAAGTGCACCAGTTCCTCCTGCAGCAATGCACCCCCACAACATGATGCTGCCACCCCCGTGCTTCACAGTTGGGATGGTGTTCTTCGGCTTGCAAGCCTCCCACTTTCTCCTACAAACATAATGATGGTCATTATGACCAAACAGTTTTTCTATTTTTGTTTCATCAGACCAGAGGACATTTCTCCAAAAAGTATGATCTTTGTCCCCAATGTGCAGTTGCAAACTGTAGTCTGGCTTTTTATTGGCGGTTTTGGAGCAGTAGCTTCTTCCTTACTGAGCGGCCTTTCAGGTTATGTCGATATAGGACTCGTTTTACTGTGGATATAGATACTTTTGTACCTGTTTCCTCCAGCATCTTCACAAGGTCATTTGCTATTGTTCTGGGATTGATTTGCACTTTTCGCACCAAAGTACGTTCATCTCTAGGAGACAGAACGTGTATCCTTCCTGAGTGGTATGACGGCTACGTGGTCCCATGGTGTTTATACTTGAGTACTATTGTTTGTACAGATGAACGTGGTACCTTCAGGCATTTGGACATTTCTCCCAAGGTTGAACCAGACTTGTGGAGGTCTACCATTTTTTTCTGAGGTCTTGGCTGATTTCATTTGATTTTCCTTTGATGTCATGCAAAGAGGCACTAAGTTTGAAGGTAGGCTTTGAAATACATCCACAGATAAACCTCGAATTGACTCAAATGATGTCAATTAGCCTATCAGAAGCTTCTAAAGCCATGACATAATTTTCTGAAATTTTCCAAGCTGTTTAAAGGCACAGTCAACTTAGTGTATGTAAACTTCTGACCCATTGGAATTGTGATACAGTGAATTATAAGTGAAATAATCTGTCTGTAAACAATTGTTGGAAAAATTAATTGTGTCATGCACAAAGTAGATGTCCTAAACGACTTGCCAAATCTATAGTTTGTTGACAAGAAATTTGTGGAGTGGTTGAAACGCTTAGGTTGGAGTTATTAAACCTTGTTTATGTAAACTTCCGACTTCAACTGTATATCACTGGATTTGATTTATTACAAGACTAAGGTTATACTGGGCAACTTTCACAAGGTCTGGATGCCTTATATGGAATACAGTACGACAAAAAGGAGTCTGTATTAAAAACATGCCCACGTCAGGGGAGATACCTATTTAGGCGATCCCTACCTGCTGGGCTGCTCATTCCTGGACCTGGAGGTCTGCTGTCCTGTGGGTTGTCACTCTGGCCTTGGCCTAACACACCCCAAACCAATAATGAATATTTCGCTAAGATCCTAAAGCTGAGTGGTGTGTGTTGAGTTGGAGCGCTGAACCCCTAGATACAGGACGGGGCGACCCAGCTATATTGTGTGTAAGTAAAAATAACTTTACATTACTATTAGTCCTATGAGATGAATTAAATGGAGGATTTGCTGTTTCTGTGTGTTAATGTGTATGTGTTTTATTTTGTTTTGTTGTTTTGTTTCCAAACCTTTCCCTTGGGAATATTTCTTTTTAATGCAGGCAGCTTGGGCTGGCTGGTCGGTCTGGCTGAAAATGCATATAGAGTCTTTGAATTTCTTTTTACACTATTGGTTAAAGGTGCAACACCATATTTATGATTGAATGACCTTTGATCTCGTTCAGTCTTATTAATCACTTAAACATATGTAATAATGATCTCTGACCTAGCTTGATGACTGTGGCTTATTTAGCCTACTTTTTGTTCTAAATAGAGACGGCATATTGGATTGTGTAAAAATGCAGGAAATTTGCTTAAAATGCCTCAAAATAATCATGGGGTTGGACCCCCAGAGCCCTCGCCAGGTTATGTCCCCCCACTACTAAAACCAAAGTGGCACCCCTGGCATAATAGAACTGAGCTGCAGGGGTCCTCTCTATCTTTCCCGCTGTACCTACTATATTAAGCAGGCAGCATCATCTCAGTAGTGGCCAAGCTTCTGGAGTGACTTCTCTCAGAATATATCTCTATCGTTATACATCATTCACATTACCATGTACGATGAATAAAGGTCTTATAGACTCATTCGCAAGTTTTATTCATATTGATTCAGACTGTTTTCAGTCAACTTGAACACTTATACTAATTGTAAAACGAAATCCATAACGAGTCTGATTTCCTATGCAGTTGTAATAAACATGATGTGTCTCTTGATCGCGAATATTCGCTGTTGTGGCCTATTCCTCTGCCTCAAAGTATTGCTTAATTATTTGAATGTCCTCTCATCGTTGCAGACAGTGTCCCATCCAACCCTCGCCCCTCCCCGCATCAGATACTGGACAGATTGTTCCATTATAGGGGATTGCCCACTACTATTATTGATTTCATTCACCCCATTCCATCGTAGGCTAGGATAATGGATAATGAAATGAAAAACACAATACAAAGATATGTACACCTTACAAATCCCGGAGTGTCTCTTGGGACTCAAAAATCAATCAACACAGACTACACCCCGAAAGTGTAGTCGCTCTCTCTCTCTCTCTCTCTCTCTCTCTCTCTCTCTCTCTCTCTCTCCCTCTCTCTCTCTCTCTCTGTGTTTTTCTTTCCCTCTCGGCATCTCTTCTCTTTATTGGAGTACTGCAGAGGCACCGCTGCATCGTGCATCGTGCAGGAGAGGGGAAGAAAAAAGACAAGAGAAATAGCACTCCTTGCGCGGTCACTAACTACCTCAGTTTCTGCGTCGCGAGGGAAAACAGGAAATATCCGCGGGAAAAGGCATACAGCTGGCTCCCTGCGCTGTTTCACCGAAATGTCCATCTTCTGTAGTCTGTGAGTATAGTTGTATGCCTATCTTTACACTTACATTTCACTTCAACTCTTTGATGCAAACCCTGTGTATTGCGAGTGGCCTATCCCAGTGATTCCTTTTTATTTTTGCCAGGTTTACAGTTGGATAAATGTATATTTGAAATGTGTATAAAACCGTAGTGGGTACTCCTCTGCACTAGATTATCTCACCAATAGCTCGAAATAGGCTATTTATTGTCACGTGTGATAAGACATGAATGGAATAAGACGTTCGCATATTTTGGGAAAACTTTTAAAAGGTATGTCACGTTTCTAAACTTCAAACGGTGTAGTTTGCCATCCGCTGTCCTCGGTGTAATTCAGCAGCTGTCGCTGTTGGAGAGGGACACTTTGCTCAACACGTCTCACCCTGCTGAGATCACAACACCGTACATGAATTATCACACATTTAGCTGTATTCATGTAGGCTACTCTAGGCTACAAGATGCTTAATTTATTTAAATAAAATTAATATACTTGTGCTTTTTAAACTCTAACGGTTTTGCAGAAAGGTAATTGACTAATTAACGAATTCCCACTCTCTTTCATTCTAATAACAACATTTTGGACTGAAGGACAATGAAATAAAAAACACAATACAAAGATATTTACACCTTATAAGTCCCTGAGCGTCTCTTGGGACTCATCAATCAATCAACATACATTACAACGAATTTGTATTTACTCTCCCTCTCGAGCTCTCTCACTGCGCGCGCACACACACACGCACACGCACACATTATGCATAAAGAGAACATATCCATCTACAGCAGAGAGCGCGAGCGAGAAATAGATAGAGTTTGATGCAAATAGTAGCCTAGATTCATAGACTAGGCGTAACATAGTAAATATAAATGAGTATGGTATGTTATGTTTGGTATGGTTATATAAGACAAGGTTACTTGTTAAAGGAAAAATTAAATGAATGGATTGGGTGTATAGCGCAAACGTCCAGTAACCCAAGGGTTGAGCGTTCGAATCTCATCATGGACAACTTTAGCATTTTAGCTCATTTGGAACTACTCAACTTGTTAGCTAACCCTAACATTAACCTAACTCATAGCCTAGCTAACAATAGCCACCGAGCCACCTAGCTAATGTTAAACACACCAAATGCATAATTTATCATACTGTACTTATTGCAAATTCGTAACATATTGAACTAATTGCAATTCATAACATATACAAAATACAGGAGCATGTGTCTTGGGTTAAGTGCCTTGCTCAAGGGCACATTGACCGTTTTTTCAACTGGGCTCAGAGACGCGAACGCGCTTAAACCACAGAGCTACCTGCCACTGAGTCGTCTGGAGACAGGAGAGCAGTTAGAGAATAGAGGAGGATGGAGGTTTGATTCCCCTCCACAATGTCAGGACAAGCCCTAGAATCTCATTACAGAACGCGGCTTTTGTCAAAAGGCCGGCCGGTGATTGATGTCCTTCCTGGCCGGGTTTACTGTGACCAAGCAGCGCAGCAGCTCACGAGCCGATAGAACCGCGGTAGTAAAGGGGGAACCCGTGGTGCGTGAAACGACCAGCAGAGAGAGGGGTTGGGTAGAACGAGAGCGAGAGAGAGAGAAAAGCAAGAGAGGAAGAGAGAAAGAAGGAGAGAAAGAACACTCGAGATAGTCTCTCTCGGCCCAGTACTACTATCTCTGCTTCCATTGTTAGTGCTTAACATACACAACATCCCGCAGTCTCTCTTTGTACTGTAACATTGGCGATGTGTCTGTTTGATGGAGACCGACACTAAACAGTTGAAACAGTTAATTATGGGAGCTTGAGCAGGACTGAACGTGGGCGTATTGACATTTCCCTGGCTCAGCTATACATCGTCGTGTGTCCCAAATGGCATCCTTTTCCTTATAGTGCACTCCTTTTGACAATAATCCCCTATGGGCCTTGGGAATAGGGTGCCATTTGGGACAGAAGACTGGAGAACGTTATCTGGCTACCAGACAGACATCTACCTTAATTAACTCAATGTTGGCTGTAAATTGGAATAGAGGTACATATCAACGTTGGAATAGAGTGTATCAACTCATGAATATATTGTTCCATTGATTATAGTAGTCACATTTAATGTAATTGGGTCTTTCTTTAAACTAGGGTACCAGTGAAGAGTTCCAATGCTGGACAACTTGTTACAGCGGAAGTCGTTCCTAATAATCTGTCACTTTGTTTAATGTCATTACATCAAGATATAAGGGGGGAACATAGCTATATTCCATACAATTCACGAGTTGATTTAAAACCTTTTGTCTAACCCTTTATCATGGCTGGTGTCTTGACGGATTTGTCCAAAATCGTGTGACATAAAACATAATTTTTTCTGTTTTTGAATTTATGGTAGAATAAGATGTCGCTATATCATATATTAACTATTAATTAGTTAAATTATACATTGAATTTGAACCCTGTAAGAATACTGGATCTAGCTGTGGGACATCTCAGAAATGCAGTGTAACTATGTAACATTTCATGTTTTCATGGGCTTACAAATCCAAAATAATAAATGCGATTTCAAAATCGAATGCTTCTAACCGAAAGAGTCATATTACCTTGATAATTCAAACCTGATTCTATACAGTCATTAACGTGGTTGATCAATAATTATGTATAATACTTGTTGGATGCACACTTGGTGTTGAGCTGCAATTATACTGTGATAATGTCACACATCATCATCTGATCCAGGAAGGAACGTTCAAACGAGGAACAGCTGTTGTGATAGCGCATGCAATGCTACGACAGCCCAAGAGCTGAAAAAAAGGTGTTCGCTAGGAATGTCCAGAATATTTTTGTGTCTCATTCGTTAAACAGGTGAAGTCAGTTGTGACTGGATCCACCGTTGGATCTAATATCCCTAGTGAATTGATGTTCATCATCTGTTGTCTGCTGGATTTACAGCAAGGTCTCTTTAGATTTGACAGAGAAAGCATCAAGGTAATGAGTTCACGTTTTCATGTTTTTAGCCCTGGGATTGAACACGTGTGTATGATAGATTATTGCGCAACACCATTCCTATGAATTATTCCTGATATAATGACAACACATTACATAGCCTAGTGGGCTTCTTCACACTATGCTCTGGTAATGAAATAACATGACGAATACATTTTGTTCTCCATGTTAGACCTGCAATTTTAAACACGGGGCTTGAAGTAGCCTACTTGAATTTGAATTTGGAGCTCCGAAATTAGTAGTAATAGGCCTACCTTGAAATTCAGACATTTCCTCAATTTGGTTCTTGAAAAATCCTTCTAATTATTGTAGCCAATTTCTAAGTTCTCCTTCATTCTTTTCTTTTTTGATACGTTTTTGTGAGAGATGTGACCAGTTTCGGGTTGTTTCCCGCCGCTTCAATTGACGGGTGTTGTTGCGCTAATCTGTTGCGGTGAAACCACGTGCGGTTATTATGAGGATGACAATATCTATTGTTGGCTTCAACTTGGCTTCTCATAAAAATCTTCCCATTACAAAAGGAACCTAGTTTTTGGTCGTTTTCTCATTATAAAAACAGATGGCGAGATTAATGCTACCGCTATTCATGGTTTTATTATGTTTGCCTGTGTCGGCAACATAGTCTTCAGAAAGCCAGCATGGATGCGCTCATTCAATTAATTTAGTCAGGCAAGTACACATTATTCTCACATATTTTAGGTATATAATAATTATTATAAAATCAATGCATTGACAAGGCCTAAACAATTCATTGTTTTGAAAGTGTGTTAATTGCCTATTAATTTATTTGTACAATTTTTGCATGTTTTTTGTTGGGGCAGAAGGGTTCTATATTAAGCCCTATATGTACATACATCTATAATTATGGCATTTTAGTCATTTAGCAGATGCTCTTATCTAGATCGTTTTACAGGAGAAATTAAGGTGAAGTGCCTTGCTCAAGGGCACATGGACAGATATTTAACCTAGTCGAATTAGGGATTTAAACCAGCAACCTTTAGGTTACTGGCCAAATGCTCTTAGCCACCAGGCTAACTGCTCCACAATTGAATAACATTGAGGTATTTGAACATACAATTAAGTGCTTAAGAATGTCCCTGAAGGGCCTTGAATTTGACTTGCCAATGTCTGTATCAACCTTGCTTAAAGGATGTATTGTCCAAGGCCGATGTTGAAATTGGAGTTATGGGTCAATTTGCATATATTCCTCTATTCCTGGAGCTGCATAAAAATCATTTTTATTTTTGTTTCAAACCATTTAGAAATGTTGAACCCAATGTCACACATTGGCCCCATTATTGATGGAAAGACCCAATTCCTTTTGGATACTTATATGTTATGGTCTTTATGTCAATATTGTTACTTACATTGAACGCAGACTGCGAGCCAGGCCTAATCGGCCAAACATCAGTGCCCGACCTCACTAATGCTCTTGTGGCTGAATGGAAGCAAGTCCCCACAGCAATGTTCCAACATCTATTGGAAAGCCTTCCCAGAAGAGTGGAGGCTGTTATAGCAGCAATGTTCCAACATCTAGTGGAAAGCCTTCCCAGAAGAGTGGAGGCTGTTATAGCAGCAATGTTCCAACATCTAGTGGAAAGCCTTCCCAGAAGAGTGGAGGCTGTTATAGCAGCAAAGGGGGGACCAACTCCATATTAATACCCATGATTTTGGAATGAGATGTCCGACGAGCAGGTGTCCATGTAGTGCTTGTGATAGTCATTGCTAAACAACACACACACACACACACACACACACACACACACACACACACACACACACACACACACACACACACACACACACACACACACACACACACACACACACACACACACACACACACACACGCACACATGCACGCACACACAGTCCTCAGTGCCTCTATGAAACCAGTTTGATCTCTTACAGCTGTTGTGCAGTCATCCCCAGCAGCCAGTCAACCCACACAGCCATCCATCACCATATTACTGCACGCAGCCAGGCAGCTTGGTGGGTGTGTGTGCGTGCCCACGTGTGTGTCCTGAGACTATGACAGCTTTCGTGCAGTGTGTGTGTGTGTGTGACTCCATAAATACATAATTGAGTCCCAATGTAATGAATGGATGTTATACTGCCCTTCGTCTTTAGCAGTCAGCAACCAATCACCAGACAACGCTATGTGGAGTACAGTAGGGAGACACACAAAATGTCGCAATGTGACATCACTGAGACTGTGACATCATAGCCCCAAGAGAGACAGAGCAGTGAATTTACACATAACCTTTTCAGCCAGTACTTTTCACCTCACCTCTGGACCAATCATAATATATATATATATATATATATATATACATAGTTTTCTTGTTTTTTATTTCTATTTTCCAATTGATGCAGGATGATTAAGAACACGCCTGTACTGTAACCTTTGATGCCCCTGAGAGGTAGAGTTTTGGGGTTGGCTGGGATGAGATGATTAAAGGGGGAGTGAGAGCATGGGGAAACCACGTCTGATGCTACTGCAGTATCCTGCAGCTACCTAGACAAGAGGACGGGTGTCGTTCCTTCTTCAAACATCCTTATAAGGAAACATCGCCACCCTGCACACACACACACATTCACTCCCTGAGGAATACCTGGGTAGTGTTCAGAAAGCGAGGAGGAAACAGGCTTTTTTTTTTTTACGGAAAAGGTACTACATGTATCTAAACAGTTCTCTCCAATCAGAATGCAGATTTTTCTTTTAAAAACGCTTTCTGTTTGCAACCCTGGTTGGATATGGAAAGCTGCATGTTAGTCATTGAGCAGACACTCTTATCCAGAGCGACTTAGCTGCATGTTAGTCATTGAGCAGACACTCTTATCCAGAGCGACTTAGCTGCATGTTAGTCATTGAGCAGACACTCTTATCCAGAGCGACTTAACTGCATGTTAGTCATTGAGCAGACACTCTTATCCAGAGCGACTTAGCTGCATGTTAGTCATTGAGCAGACACTCTTATCCAGAGCGACTTAGCTGCATGTTAGTCATTGAGCAGACACTCTTATCCAGAGCGACTTAGCTGCATGTTAGTCATTGAGCAGACACTCTTATCCAGAGCGACTTAGCTGCATGTTAGTCATTGAGCAGACACTCTTATCCAGAGCGACTTAGCTGCATGTTAGTCATTGAGCAGACACTCTTATCCAGAGCGACTTAGAGGAGCAATTAGGTTGAAGTTTGTACTTTTATTTTATCCCCTCATCAGAATGGGGAAAATCTCCCCTGCTCTTTGATTCACAGTGTGTGTGCATGCGCGTGTGTGTCCGTGCGTACGTGTGTGTGTGTGTGTGTGCGTTCATGCATGCGCGTGTGTGTCCGTGCGTACGTGTGTGTGTGTGTGTGTGTGTTCATGCATGCACGTGTGTGTGTGATTAATGAAGGTGGCTGGGTGGCGTCAGCAGGCCATGACAGCCCCAGTAGGAGGAAATCATTTGTCCCCCTCAGCAGGCTCCTGATTCCAGCCAGCAGGAAATGTGCTGATTGCTTAAAACACATCTTGAGGCTGCGGCGGCTATATTAACCCCAATCACTGCACTAGGCACAGCAGCTACGCAGGGAGAGAGACGTGGAAAGGCATTTGACTCTGGATTTGAAATTGGAAGGGTAAAGTGTGTGTGTGTGATTTTCTGTTCGCACCTGCGTCAGTGTGTGTTTATACTGATGTACCATATAAATCCATAGTGTGTTATCTGGGAAGCTCAAGGTGCATAGTGGTGATTTATAAATGTCAGCATTAATGACCATTAGCATATTAACTGTATGTAGGAAGGAATGGATCCACCAGCACACGTAATGACATGTCAACAGACAGACATACAAGGCCTTTAAGTCCCAGATTGCCTGTATGAAGATGACTATGAAGCATTTTACACTGTAGAGAGAGAGAGAGAGAGAGAGAGAGGGAGAGAGGGAGAGAGGGGGAGAGGGGGAGAGAGAGGGAGAGAAGGGGAGAGGGAGGGAGAGAAGGGGAGAGGGGGGGAGAGAAGGGGAGAGGGAGGGAGAGGGAGAGAGGGGGAGAGGGAGAGAGGGGGAGAGGGAGGGAGAGAAGGGGAGAGGGAGGGAGAGAAGGGGAGAGGGAGAGAGAGGGAGAGAAGGGGAGAGGGAGGGAGAGGGAGAGAGAGAGGGAGGGAGAGGGAGGGAGAGAGAGAGGGAGAGAGGGAGGGAGAGAAGGGGAGAGGGAGAAAGAAGGACAGTGTGGTAAAGTGAAGAGTCTTTCAATCAACCTTTGCTAAAACATTTCACAGGCATTCCTATTCCACAGTCTACATCCCACCCCTACCTTGGCTGCTTGGTTATCCCATCCTCACCGTTTTGTAAAAGGTGTGCCTAAATTAGTCAGGCAGAGTTAATCAGCTATTCCCTCATCCTTCCCCCCTGGGTGCAAAACCTCAGCCTCCAGTGTGATTTTGGTCTGTTGTCCTGGTCTGACCCCCACTGAGCCGTCAGACACTGTGTTAGGAAAGCAGGAGTACTGTCATGGATTTTAGGGAACTTGTCTAACATCCCAAATGATACACTGTTCCCTATATAGTGCAGTCCTTTCACCAGGGGCCATGTAGAGAATAGGGAGCTATTTAGGACGCGGCCTCCGAGACGGCTCTCTCCTCTCTAGATGGGCTAGATGAACAGGAAGTAAAGATATCTTTGTGTTTGCTGTCTTGGTGATACATTATTGCTGTATGTTTATGGTTTGTTGCATTGTGGTTGAGGTATTTTACTTTTTTTATTGGACTGGGTTGATTGGTGCAGTGAAGTAGAAAGATACAACACATGACGTGGTTGTGTGAACACACGTCACATACTATACACATACAGTACACATGCTGCATGGGAACACACATGCGCACGTACGCACGCACACACGCACACACACACACACACACACACACACACACACACACACACACACACACACACACACACACACACACACACACACACACACACACACACACACACACACACACACACACACACACACACACACACACAAACAAGACTACCTTCTACACTACACACACAGACATCTTCACATGAACACACACACAGACATCTTCACACGAACACACACACACACACACACCCCAAATCCACCAGCAAAGACAAAGTTAGTCAGAACAATGCTGCTTTCCACTCCATTTGACTGCTGCAATGCAGCAAAATCTCCAGGGCTGGTTGAGGTTGGTCTAGACCCCAGCTTCAATGCTCCTGGTAGCATGACAGATGCATCCTCATGTCTTATCTCAGCCCTGGGACAAGAGGTTAGCACAAACACCATACATCATCCTGTCATGTGCCTTATACAGGGGCCTCAACCCACACTCACCCCTCTCTACATACGAAGGCTACTACGCTCCACTCTAGACTTCTTCTGTATACGCACAGTATACAGATACAAAGTATTCAAACCCCTTCACTTTTTATAAACATTTTGTTATGTTACAGCCTCATTATAAAATTGCTCAAATCGTTATTTCCCCTCATCAATCTACATACAATACCCCATAATGACAAAGCAAAAACAGTTTTTTTGAAAATTTGCAAATGTATTAAAAACAAAAAACAGAAAGATCATAAGATCATATATATATAATGACAAGGCAAAAACAGGTTTAGAAATGTTTGCTAATTTATAAAAAATAAAAAACAGAAATATCACATTTACATAAGTATTCAGACCCTTCAATCAGTACTTTGTTGAAGCACCTTTTGGTAGCGATTACAGCCTCGAGTCTTCTTGGGTAGGGTGCTACAAGCTTGGCACACCTGTATTTGGGGAGTTTCTCCCATTCTTCTCTACAGATTCTCTCAAGCTCTGTCAGGTTGGATGGGGAGTGTCACAGCACAGCTATTTTCAGGTGTCTCCAGAGATGTTCGGTCGGGGTTCAAGTTCGGGCTATGGCTGTGCCACTCCAGGACATTCAGAGACTTATCCGGAAGCCACTCCTGCGTTGTCTTGGCTGTGTGCTCAGTATCAACTTCCAACCCGACTTCGCTATTAAGTTACATTTTTCATGTTGACTTTTTTGTACAGAAAGTTCATACTATTATCACATATTTGACCCAGCACCTCTTTTCAATCTTATATAGCAACACTAGAAATAGTGTGTTTTACATTGGATAAAAGTACAGACTCACAGCTACAACATTGTATATCATAGACTGCAGTTGAGGAACAATGGGGAAGTAATTATGCTTTGAAAGTTAATAAACTTGTAACCCCACTTGTCTTGAATGTTTTGGTACACCATGCTTGAGAGCTCTTCTTTGTCTACTCCCACTCAGCATTGTTCACACCCTCTTATCGCCTTAATCCCACCCATGTCTTTAAGGATTCACATGCGAGGCCATGTGCTAACAGGGCGAGTAAGGCAGTGTAGTAAACAACCAACGATTTCAAGACTAAACGTGGTGAAAATAGTAGCCTACAATAAAGAAAAACCCAAGGTAAAAAAATATATTTATCTCGTCCTTGGCCTACATCTTAATCTGACTTTGGTGCAGGCCATGTTGTTCTTCACATTACCTTCTCTGGTGAACACACACTATATCAAATTAAATCCAAGTTTGTTTGTCACATGCACAGGATACAGCAGGTGTAAAGAGTACAGTGAAACGGTTACTTGCATATTTCCATGGTAACAATATCAAAAATAGAAAATAAAAAAAATACTATAACAAAAAGTGTCAATGCCAGTAGAGAAAGAACTAAATAATATACAAGAACAATATCAATAACGATACCAGTTATACTGGTGATAGATGAGGTAGTTACAGTACACGCATACAATCAGGGCTAGAGTGGCTGAGCAGCAGGATCAAAAACAAAATGTACAGGCAGACCATCTATGGGAGGAAGGACATCAGCGTTTTGCAGCAGCTGAAACCTGGTACCGACAGTCTGAACGCTCCTTGACAACACCAGGCTCCACAGCATCAAAGCGGTAAAACAGTAAAATAGACAAAACATTTACAACACAATACAACCTTAACATAACATCAGTTCACCTCCCAAGTTTAGATAATAAACAAATAACCTCATACAACGCAATGAAAATGATATTCACCTGAAGTGCTGGTACTGCTGTGTTAGCGGCCTGAAGTACGGAGTCAGGTATTGTTGCCAGCCATAGCTTTCCACCAGCACCGTACCATCCTCCAGTCCAACCAGCTGTGGGATGTTGACCGTGCTGTCCTTCACCACACCAGAAATCTCAGACAAAGTGTTCACTCTGGTGTTTCCCGAAGCGATGCTTGATGAGGCCGAAGCACCAGTCGGGGGCAAACTTGTTGTGGCCTGTGATCAGGAAGTGAAGGTCCAGACTGTGATGGAGCTTGTGCACGGTCCGCCAAACACAATACCAGAGTAAAAACTTGTTCTTGTTAAAAAGTATATGGGACCTGGCTGCAAAAAAAGAAAGAAAGTAAAACAATAGGGTCAGAAGGATTGTGCACCTGCAAACAACAACAAAAGAACATTAGAGAGATGAAAATTCATTGTCACATCCCTGTCGGTCTGTCGTTACACAGTTCAGTGAAAGACGCATGCCTGCTTCCCATTTATATACATGGTGCATTCGGAAAAGTATGCAGACCCCTTGACTTTAACAGCATTTTGTTACGATACAACCTTATTCTAAAATGATGAAATAAATACAAAATCTCAGCAATCTACACAAAATATCCCATAATGAGAAAACGCAAAAAGTTTTGGGGATTTTTTTGCAATTTATAAAAATAAATAAAACAGAAATCCCTTATTTACATAATTATTCAGACCCTTTGCTATAAGACTCAAAATTGAGCTCAGGTGCATCCTGTTTCTGTTGATCATCCTTGAGATGTTTCTACAACTTGTTTGGAGTCCGCCTGGTGGTAATTGATTGAACATTATTTGGAAAGGCACAGACCTGTCTATATAAGGTCCCACAGTTGACAGTGCATGTCAGAGCAAAAACCAACCCATGAGGCTGAAGGAGGTGTCCGTAGAGCTCTGAGACAAGATTCTGTCTAGGCACAGATCTGGGAAATGGTACCAAAACATTTCTGCAGCATTGAAGGTCTCCAAGAACACTGTGGCTTCCATCATTCTTAAATGGAAGAAGTTTGGAACCACCAAGACTCTTCATAGAGCTGGCCACCCGGCCAAACTGAGCAATCGGAGGAGAAGGGCCTTGGTCTGAGAGTTGACCAAGAACACAATGGTTACTGTGATAGAGCTCGAGAATTCCTCTGGGAGAACCTTCCAGAAGGACAACCATCTCTGCAGCACTCCACCAATCAGGCCTTTATGGTAGAGTGGCCAGACGGAAGCCACTCCTCAGTATAAGGGGTAGCCTAGTGGTTAGAGCGTTGGACTAGTAACCGGAAGGTTGCGAGTTCAAACCCCCGAGCTGACAAGGTACGAATCTGTTGTTCTGCCCCTGAACAGGCAGTTAACCCACTGTTCCTAGGCCGTCATTGAAAATAAGAATTTGTTCTTAACTGACTTGCCTGGTTAAAAAAAGGTAAAATAAATAAATACAAAAATAAAACACGGCACATGACAGCACGCTTGGAGTTTGCCAAAAGGCACCCAAAGACTCTAAAACCATAATAAACAAGATTCTCTGTTCTGATGAACTCTTTGGCCTGAATGACAGCATCATGCTATTGGAATGTTTTTCAGTGGCAGGGACTGGGAGAGTAGTCAGGATTAAAGGAAATATGAATGGAGCAAAGTACATAGAGTTCCTTGATGAAAACCTGCTCCAGAGCGCTCAGGACCACAGACTGGTGCAAAGGTTCACCTTCCAACAGGACAATGACACTAAGCACACAGCCAAGACAACGCAGGAGTGGCTTCGGGACAAGTCTCTGAATGTCCTTTAGTGGCCCAGCCAGAGCCCGGACTTGAACCTCGATCAAACATCTCTGGAGAGACCTGAAAATAGCTCTGCAGCGACGCTTCCCATCCAACCTGACAGAGCTTGAGAGGATCTGCAGAGAAGAATGGGAGAAACTCCCCAAATAACGGTGTGCCGAGCTTGTGGCATCATACCCAAGAAGGCTCAAGGCTATAATTGATGCCAAAGGTACTTCATCAAAGTACTGAGTAAAGGGTCTGAATACTTATTTAAATATGATATTTACGTTTTTTTTAAATACATTTCCAAAAAATTCTAAAAACCTGTTTTTACTTTGTCATTATGAGGTATTGTGTGTAGATTTACACGAGGGGCATTGTCATGCTGAAACAGGGTAAAAAATGATTGAATACATTTTAGAGTAACGCCGTAACATAACAACAACAAAAGTCAAGGGGTCTGAATACTTCCCGAAAGCACTGTAGATATAGTACCCGTCAAAAGTTGACACCTACTAATTCAAGGGTTTTTCTTTATTTGTACTATTTTCTACATTTTAGAATAATAGTGAAGACATCAAAACTATTAAATAACACATATGGAATCAGGTAGTAACCGTAAAAGTGTTAAACAAAGCTAAATATATTTTATATTTGAGATTCTTTAAAGTAGCCACGCTTTGCCTTGATGACAGCTTTGCACACTCTTGGCATTCTCTCAACCAGCTTCACCTGGAATGCTTTTCCAACAGTCTTGAAGGAGTTCCCACATATGCTGAGCATTTGTTGGCTGCTTTTCCGTCCTTCTGCGATCTAACTCATCCCAAACCAGCATGCTGTAGTAGCCATGCTGGTTAAATGTGCATTGAATTCTAAATAAATCACTGACAGTGTCACCCTCACACCATCATACATCCCCCTCCATGCTTCACGGTGGGAACCACACATACAGAGATCATTCATTCACCTACTCTGCGTCTCACAAAGATATGGCGGTTGGAACCAAAAATCTCAAATTTGGACTCATCAGACCAAAGGACAGATTTTCACCAGTCTAATGTCCATTGCTCTTGTTTATTGGCCCAATCAAGTCTCTTCGTCTTATTGGTGTCCTTTAGTAGTGGTTTCTTTGAACAGTTGATGTTGAGATGTGTCTGTTACTTGAACTCTGTGAAGCATTTATTTGCGCTGCAATTTATGAGGCTGGTAAGTCTAATGAACTTATCCTCTGCAGCAGAGGTAAAACTCTCAATCTTCCTTTCCTGTGGCGGTTCTTATGAAAGCCAGTTTCATCATAGCGCTTGATGGTTTTTTGCGACTGCACTTGAAGAATCTTTCAAAGTTCTTCAATTTTTCCGCATTAACTGACCTTCATGTCTTAAAGTTATGATGGACTGTCATTTCTCTTAGCTTATTTGAGCAGTTCTTGCCATAATATGGACTTGATTAGGCTATAACTAGCAATGCAAATGGCTTTCTGAGATACAAATAATATTACTACACAGATCATGTAATCCTCCGGCGAAATGGAGTCTTTTGTTTAGACATGCAAGTTAGCTAGCTAGCTAGACAACAAACCATAATCCTAACCCCTACAGTACTAGTAATACAAACCGATTGTCATAGCTAGCTACCATGCATGAATTTATGTAGTATGAATCTGCAGCTATAACTAACCAACACGTTTCAATGTTAGCTAGCTAACATTAGGCTATATAACTAGCAATGCAAATGGCTTTCTGAGAATAATATTACTACACAGATCATACACAACTTTAGCTAGCAAGCCAGCCAGCTAACGTTAGCTAGCTAGCTAACAGTAGGCTTTAACGTGCAATGAAAACAACTTTGACAAAATTAGAAACGTATAATATACAAATGTACTTTGACCCTTGCCCGTACATATGGATGAATGCTTCTCCCTCTCTGTCATGGATGCCATGATTGCCCTTATTTGGAAGATGTAATCCGGAGACAGGTGTTTTATACAACAGCCTTCTACGTTCTCTTTTCGACTCCCTCTGCATTTGCAATCAAACGCTGTTTCCACTGGGCATTCCACTGATTTCGAAACATGGTCAACTTCTTCTGTGACAACAGCACTGTTGTTTGCCATGTCTTCCTCATCACTGTCATTAGAAGACTCTACAATGGTTTTGCCTAAATCAGGAATTTCCTCATCGTCTGATTCGTTTTCAGTCAGATAGAATAAGCCTCCAGAAAGTAGTCCATCACAACTTTTCCCCACTGATCTTTGTCAATAGGGCCTGCAACATTCAGGGCAGCAATGTTGTTGAGAGCATTAGAAACACTTTTTAAGTTCTCCATGATATCTTTCAAAAAAGCTGCAGTAGCAGCTCACGTTAGAGACAGAAGCATGCTACATGGCAGACCAATCTGAACTCATCTCTCGGCATGTCCAGCCCATCCATTATCTCAGGCAATCATGGCTGGCGGGAAGGGTCCTGTCTTTATCCGTGGTGAAACCAACTAGGCTCGTAATTTCGTATTCATATTTACAGATGGCATGCAAGTTTGTTATTAAGGCACATGAAAGTTCACATGTTCCAGAAAGCATTTCTGCCAAAAAACACATTTTGATTAAAAATGTTGTCCTGTGAAGTAGTGACGTGCGGCATACGCCTAGCTTCCTGAAACGGTTCACACATGACCATCCAGCACTTTTGGATATCAGATCGACAGTTACTAACCTCAATTTTGACCTAATAACCTCTTAAGGCCACTGAGAAGCTAGCGTCTCACCTAGCCACTAGCCTTGGGAAATGCGTAGCGCCAAATTCATATAGTACTCGATAAAACTCAAACTTTCATTAAATCACACATGCAGGGTACTCAATTAAAGCTACACTCGTTATGAATCGAGCCAACATGTCAGATTTAAAAAATGCTTTTCGGCGAAAGCATGAGAAGCTATTATCTGATAGCATGCACCCCCCCCGAAATACCTGAACGAGACGTAAACAAAATAATTAGTATAGCCGGCGCTACACAAAACGCAGAAATAAAATATAAAACATGCATTACCTTGGACGAGCTTCTTTGTTGGCACTCCAATATGTCCCATAAACATCACAATTGGTTCTTTTTTTTCAATTAATTCCGTCCATGTATACCCAAAATGTCCATTTATAAAGCCCGTCTGATCCAGAAAAAAACAGCTTTCCAAAACGCAACGTCATTACAAAAAATTTAAAAAGTTGCCTATAAACTTTGCCAAAATACTTCAAACTACTTTTGTAATCCAACTTTAGGTATTTGTAAACGTTAATAATCAATCAAATTGATGACGGGGCGATCTGTATTCAATAGCAGCAAGTCAAGAAATCATGGACGATTTTCTCTCTTTCATAACTTTCCACAGTGTAACCTCTGACAGGAAGTGCCTATTCTTCATTTCACCAAAGATTAACTTCAACCCAATTCCCAAGACTGGCGACATTGTGTGGAAGCTGTAGGAACTGTAAACTGGGCGCTATCTAATTTCCCTTGCCATAGACAATACAGGGAACTGGCGGAGGGATATATATTTTTTTTTCTGAACAGTTTTTCCTTGGGGTTTTGCCTGCTACACAAGTTCTGTTATAGTCACATACATGATTTAACCAGTTTTATAAACTTCAGAGTGTTTTCTATCCACACATACTAATCATATGCATATACTATATTCCTGGCATGAGTAGCAGGACGTTGAAATTTTGCACGCTTTTTATCAAAAAGTTGAAAAAATGCACCATAACTACTAAGAGTTCAAATCTGACTCAGCTATTCTCTTGTTCACACTGAACCATATTCCTTTGTTTCATGAACATCGACCAGCACTCACCTCCGTTTAATTGGAAAATGTATAGCCACCCAAGAATAAGATGGATGAGCTTCGTTCGAGAGTCTCCTATCAGAGAGACTTGAAAAGCTGCAACATTATATGCCTTGCAGAAACTCCATGCAGCGGCATGATCAACCGACAGTAGCCTCGGGCAAGGCCAAAGGGAGAGGGGTGTGCCTCTTCATAAACAACAACTGGTGCACTGTTTCCAGTGTGAAGGAAATCCCTAGCTTTTTCTCACCTGATAAAGAATAAGCTGCAGAACTTTTTATCTACCAAAAGAGTTCTCATCTGTAATTATCACGGCTGCCTAAATCTCTCCACAAGCCAACACCACTTTGGCAATCAACAAACTGTATGGGGCTATAAACAAATAAGAAACCGCAAACCCAGAGGCAGCATTACTGGTGGACGGAGGCTTTAACGCAGACAGACTTAAAACCGGTCTACCTCACTTCTACCAACACGTCTCCTCCACCACTAGGGTTTGCTAAAACTCTAGACCATTGTTTATTCTACACACAGAAACGCATACAGAACAAGGGATGTTAACAGTTAACCGTTAATCCATTAGCCGACAAAAAATACATTTGCCCGGTCATGCTTATCGGTCTATAGGTTAATTTGCATAATTTTGAGGAATTCAATTGACACGTGTATTATTCCATTAGTTGTCATATATCTTATCACACGCACACAGCGTATGGAGCCTAGTTTGAGGAGCAGAATGGCCTATCACCTGTGAGACAGCACGAGAGCAGCTCCTCAAAAAGCTGGTACTGGAGTGAAACATGCTTTTATAAGCCCAGTCATTGCGCAACCAATAATTCTAAATGCAATCGCGTGTTAATTGTTTTGATGGCCACGATTCATGTGTTAAAACTGTTTTGATAGTTTTTGATTAAAAATAGCTACCATTTTATTTCTCAATCTCAACTCGCAATTAAAGCACATCTCCCATTCGCCATTCAAGTCATAGGTTGCTTTCAATGGTAGCCATGATATCAATGCGTTACCCACCACTATACAATGTGATTTTGAGGGATTAAAATGGCCCGAAAGTTGCTAAAGATGCCACCCAAGCCATAGACTGTTCACTCTTCTACCGTCCAGCAAATGGTACCGGAACATCGGTTCTCAGACTAACATGTTCCGAGACAGCTTCTACCCCACAGCTATAAGACTGCTAAATAGCCATAACACTGCTATACAGTTAATTAAATGGTTCATTAAGACTGCATTGACCCTATCTTGCATTTACCCTATGCACACTCATAAGACTATTATACACACTATATACACAGTCACTCACACACATTACACTGACACACTTACAAAAAAAACACACACATACACAATCATACACACACACTTTAACACTCATCATATGCTGCTGCTACTCTGTTCTTTATTTTACTCTTATTATTATCTATCCTGATGCCTAGTCACTTTACCCTGCCTTCATGTACATATCTACCTCAACTACCTTATTATTATCTATCGTGATGTCTAGTCACTTTACCCTGCCTTCATGTACATATCTACCTCAAATACCTTATTATTATCTATCCTGATGCCTAGTCACTTTACCCTGCCTTCATGTACATATCTACCTCAAATACCTTATTATTATCTATCCTGATGTCTAGTCACTTTACCCTGCCTTCATGTACATATCTACCTCAAATACCTTATTATTATCTATCGTGATGTCTAGTCACTTTACCCTGCCTTCATGTACATATCTACCTCAAATACCTTATTATTATCTATCCTGATGCCTAGTCACTTTACCCTGCCTTCATGTACATATCTACCTCAAATACCTTATTATTATCTATCCTGATGCCTAGTCACTTTACCCTGCCTTCATGTACATATCTACCTCAAATACCTTATTATTATCTATCCTGATGCCTAGTCACTTTACCCTGCCTTCATGTACATATCTACCTCTAATACCTTATTATTATCTATCCTGATGCCTAGTCACTTTACCCTGCCTTCATGTACATATCTACCTCAAATACCTTATTATTATCTATCGTGATGTCTAGTCACTTTACCCTGCCTTCATGTACATATCTACCTCAAATACCTTATTATTATCTATCCTGATGCCTAGTCACTTTACCCTGCCTTCATGTACATATCTACCTCAAATACCTTATTATTATCTATCCTGATGCCTAGTCACTTTACCCTGCCTTCATGTACATATCTACCTCAAATACCTTATTATTATCTATCCTGATGCCTAGTCACTTTACCCTGCCTTCATGTACATATCTACCTCAAATACCTTATTATTATCTATCCTGATGCCTAGTCACTTTACCCTGCCTTCATGTACATATCTACCTCAAATACCTTATTATTATCTATCGTGATGTCTAGTCACTTTACCCTGCCTTCATGTACATGTCTACCTCAAATACCTTATTATTATCTATCCTGATGCCTAGTCACTTTACCCTGCCTTCATGTACATATCTACCTCAAATACCTTATTATTATCTATCCTGATGCCTAGTCACTTTACCCTGCCTTCATGTACATATCTACCTCAAATACCTTATTATTATCTATCCTGATGCCTAGTCACTTTACCCTGCCTTCATGTACATATCTACCTCTAATACCTTATTATTATCTATCCTGATGCCTAGTCACTTTACCCTGCCTTCATGTACATATCTACCTCAAATACCTTATTATTATCTATCGTGATGCCTAGTCACTTTACCCTGCCTTCATGTACATATCTACCTCAAATACCTTATTATTATCTATCCTGATGCCTAGTCACTTTACCCTGCCTTCATGTACATATCTACCTCAAATACCTTATTATTATCTATCCTGATGCCTAGTCACTTTACCCTGCCTTCATGTACATATCTACCTCAAATACCTTATTATTATCTATCCTGATGCCTAGTCACTTTACCCTGCCTTCATGTACATATCTACCTCAAATACCTTATTATTATCTATCCTGATGCCTAGTCACTTTACCCTGCCTTCATGTACATATCTACCTCAAATACCTTATTATTATCTATCCTGATGCCTAGTCACTTTACCCTGCCTTCATGTACATATCTACCTCAAATACCTTATTATTATCTATCCTGATGCCTAGTCACTTTACCCTGCCTTCATGTACATATCTACCTCAAATACCTTATTATTATCTATCCTGATGCCTAGTCACTTTACCCTGCCTTCATGTACATATCTACCTCAAACACGTTGTACAGCATCTCTGCACATGGATCTGGTTCTGGTACTCCCTTTATGTAGCTTCATTCGTGTGTATTTTATTCCTCCTGTGTTACTATTTTCCTTTTTGTGTTATTTAAAAAAAACTCTGCATCCTTGGGAAGGAACCAGCATTTCACAGAAAAGTCTACACCCGTTGTATTCGGCGCATGTGACATATAAAACGTGATTACATCTTTGATTTAATGGTGAAGCAGGATGGAACACACATGCTCAGACAGAATACACAAACGCTAGACCAGTCTAGAGACGGAACACAGAAACTAGATGGAATGTACCGTATTGGACTAGATGGATCAGACCTAACCGGAACTCGTAGACCCCCAAACAGATCACATGGGTGTCTCAGACCCATTCCAGTCAGAGAGTGTATGGAATGGTTCCATTTTTATTTAGCCCCTTCTCTCTGTCCCTTGTTTCCGCCTTTTACGTTCGTTTCCTGCCATTGGCGTCACAGACAGATCCCCTGATAATGTTGAGGGAGAGTTATAGCTAATACACTGAAGTCCTCAAGGCTTCCTCACTAAATCTACAGGCACAAACAGTCCACTCTGCAGAGAACCTGACTTTAGAGACTGACACTGAGATGGGACATTAAACCTGAACACTGCTGGACCAGAAATTAAACAAATGTATCTCTCTCCACAGAAAGATGAGCTGTGACCAGACGTAAAGACAGCATGGATGGTGATCTCTCCTACAGGAACTGAGCTGTCTTCACCTCTCAACCGTGTGCCTGCTCCCATCCCACTGCCATAGAGATCTGCTCTCCCTCACACCAGCAGCAGCAGCTAGCCATCCTAGCCAACGCTAGTATCATTTGAACCAGCTCCCAACTTACTGTGATTTGCTGCAGCTGAGTTGCCCTGTTGTAACAGAAGAAAGTAAGAAAGTAAGCTAACGTAAATTACTTTCTAATTGTCTCTCACACTTAGGTCAGCTTTTTTGGCAGTTCTTTTTGCCAGTGAACATTGGTTCCCAACTGACCTAGCTGGTTCGCTAAAGGGCAAATAAAAGACAGGAAGATAGAATCAGAGTCAGCAAGATGGACGAGTCGTACAACAACAGGACGTCACTGGTGAAGGGCGCCAAGGATATTGCCAAGGAGGCCAAACGCCATGCCGCTAAGAAGGTCAGCAAGGTTGTCAACCGCGCCGCGGACGAGTACTCCTCCCAACGCAACTATAGCCAGTTCCAGAACGAGGACGACGATGATGATGACGGACGCTACGCCTACACACAGCCCGACAGCAACGACCACTTCCCCGGTGGTCTTACCGCCAAAGACGAAGACGAGGAAGACTATGCCAGTGACGCCACGGAGGGTCACGATGATGAAGATGAGATCTATGAGGGGGAGTATCAGGGGGTGCCTGCTGACGGGAAGCCTAGAGACGGGCATGATTCTCTGGGTCAACTTGTCTCAGACAGTATGAGGGACCGTAAGGACCTGGAGCAAGAGAGGCAGGCGGACGAGGAGGAGCTGGCCCAGCAGTATGAGCTGATCATGCAGGAGTGTGGCCACGGCAGGTTTCAGTGGCAGCTGTTCTTCGTGCTGGGCATGGCGCTGATGTCTGATGGAGTGGAAGTGTTCGTGGTGGGGTTCGTCCTGCCCAGCGCCGAGCTGGACATGTGTGTCCCCAACTCTGGAGCAGGGTGGCTAGGTAAGGTGTGTGTGTGTGTGTGTGTGTGTGTGTGTGTGTGTGTGTGTGTGTGTGTGTGTGTGTGTGTGTGTGTGTCGATAGAAACTAGTGATTGGGGGAAATAACGATACAGTTATATATTGGGAAATTATTTTGGATGATATATTGTATTGTGTCATTTTGACAGTAGAGCAACATTATTATTGCGCTAGTTGGCTGTACCTGTACCAAAACTCCAGAATTGTCCTTTGATAGCATGTTCTCTGTGTTCTTTTTCAAAAGGGAGCTCATTTTTATTTCCATGACTGATCAAAACTCGTTTTCTCATGGCTCTCTCTTCTCCCTCTGCAGCAGACATATAGTGCATCCAGAATGTTTTCAGACACCTTGACTTTTTCTAAATTTTGTTACACTACAGCCTTATTCCAAAAAGGATTAAATAGATATTTTATCTCATCAAATTACACACAATACCCATAATGACAAAGCAAAAACAAGCTTGGCACACCTGTATTTGGGGAGTTTCTCCCATTCTTCTCTGCAGAGCGTTGCTGCACAGCTATTTTCAGGTCTCTCTAGAGATGTTCGATCAGGTTCGATCAAGTCCGGGCTCTGTCTGGGCCACTCAAGGACATTCAGAGGCTTGTCCCAAGACATCTTCTGCGTTGTCTTGGCTGTGTGTTTAGGGTCGTTGTCCTGTTGGAAGGTGAACCTTTGTCCCAGTCTGAGGTCCTGAGCGCTCTGGAGCAGGTTTTCATCAAGGATCTCTGTCCTTTGCTCTGTTCATCTTTCCCTCGATCCTGACTAGTCTCCCACATCCCCTCAGCATGTTGTTGCCACCACCACGCTTCACCGTAGGGATGGTGCCAGGTTTCTTCCAGATTTGACACTTGGCATTCAAGGCCAAAGAGTTCAATCTTGGTTTCATCAGACCAGAGAATCTTGTTTCTCATGGTCTGAGAGGTTTTTAAGTGCCTTTTGGCAAACTCCAAGCTGGCTATCATGTGCCTTTCACTTAGGAGTGTCTTCCGTCTGGCCCCTCTACCATAAAGGCCTGATTGGTGGAGTGCTCCACCAATCATCTTCTCCCATCTCCACAGAGGAACTCTGGAGTTCTGTCAGTGACCATTGGGTTCTTGGTCACCTCCCTGATCAAGGCCATTGTCCCCCGATTGCTCAGTTTGGCCGGGCGGCCAGCTCTAGGAAGAGTCTTGGTGGTTCCAAACTTCTTCCATTTAAGAATGATGGAGGCCACTGTGTTCTTGGGGACCTCCAGATCGGTGCCTCGACTCAATCCTGTCTCGGAGCTCTACGGACAATTCCTTCGACCTCATGGCTTGGTTTTTGCTCTGACACCTTATATAGACAGTTATGTGCCTTTCCAAATCATGTCCAATCAATAGAATTTACCATAGGTGAACTCCAAACAAGTTGTAGAAACATCTCAAGGATGATCAATGGGAACAGGATGCACCTGAGCTTAATTTCGTGTTTCGTAGCAAAGGGTCTGAATAAGGTATTTCTGTTTTTTAAGTTGAAAAAATCTGAAAACCTGTTTTCGCTTTGACATTATGGCGTATTGTGTGTAGATTTATGATTTAAAAAATGTATTTGATACATTTTAGAATAAGGCGGTAACGTAACAAAACGACTGTGTGGTGAGCAATATGTTTGGAATATTGAATCACAATTAAATCACAGTATCGAATAAAAATACATATAGAATCGGGATAATCGTGAGAATCGCAATACATATCGTATCGGCCTAAGTATCGTGATAATATCATATCGTGAGGTACCTGGCAATTCCCAGCCCTAGTAGAAACAGGGGCAGTGAGGACATTGGATGCCATTTACAACTGTATTCTGTTGAGTTATCATGCCACCTACGGAACGCCGTTTTGGTCTTTGCGTGTCAAATGACTGCACTCTCTACTGGTCATTGTTTTCAGGCTGGATGTATTGGTGCTAGTTAGGTACCAAGCTAAAGCTAGCTACCCAAGAAGTTGGTCATTGTTTTCATGCTGGATCTATTGGTGCTAGTTAGGTACCAAGCTAAAGCTAGCTACCCAAGAAGTTGGTCATTGTTTTCAGGCTGGATCTATTGGTGCTAGTTAGGTACCAAGCTAAAGCTAGCTACCCAAGAAGTTGGTCATTGTTTTCATGCTGGATCTATTGGTGCTAGTTAGGTACCAAGCTAAAGCTAGCTACCCAAGAAGTTGGTCATTGTTTTCAGGCTGGATCTATTGGTGCTAGTTAGGTACCAAGCTAAAGCTAGCTACCCAAGAAGTTGCGGTGGAACAAATAATGCCATCGCTGTATTGAAAACACATTGTTCGTTGCCAGAATAGAATAGTGTTATTTGACGTGTCAAATAGTGTTATTTGACGTGTCAAATAGTGTTATTTGACGTGTAAAATAGTGTTATTTGACGTGTAAAATAGTGTTATTTGACGTGTAAAATAGTGTTATTTGACATGTAAAATAGTGTTATTTGACATGTAAAATAGTGTTATTTGACGTGTAAAATAGTGTTATTTGACATGTAAAATAGTGTTATTTGACGTGTAAAATAGTGTTATTTGACATGTAAAATAGTGTTATTTGACGTGTATCTTTTTGGACACGTAAAGACCCAAACGGTGTTCCATACCCACCAGCTATTTGTATACCTGAGTAGGAGGTGTTTTCTTTCCTTCCGACTAGGGAGCAGTGAGTATGTTGTTCGTGTCTACAGAACTTTGAATTCCAAGGCCACATAAAACCCATCCTCATCATCCTATCTGAGGTAACGGTGACTCACAGTAACGAAACAGAGAAACCACCCACTGCGCACACCAATTCATCACCAAGTCACTTGCGTAATTGGGTAATATTTGTTTGAAATTTAGGGGGCAGGTGCTCAAAATGAGAAAAAAAACCTTCTGTAGCGAACATTTTTCTTTTTTTTGGAGCATAGTGCTATTTATTTCTGCAGCAACACACTCACTCACCCAACTTGACAGAGATTGACAGGATCTGCAGAGAAGAATGGGTGAAACTCCCTTAATACAGGTGTGCCAAGGTGTGCCATAACATATAATAATAATAATAAATAAAAAATAACACAATAAAATACAAATAATGAGGCTATATACAGTGGGGAGAACAAGTATTTGATACACTGCCGATTTTGCAGGTTTTCCTACTTACAAAGCATGTAGAGGTCTGTAATTTTTATCATAGGTACACTTCAACTGTGAGAGACAAAAACAAAAAATCAGGGGGCGCAAAAATCCAGAAAATGACATTGTATGATTTTTAAGTCATTAATTTGCATTTTATTGCATGACATAAGTATTTGATCACCTACCAACCAGTAAGAATTCCGGCTCTCACAGACCTGTTAGTTTTTCTTTAAGAAGCCCTCCTGTTCTCCACTCATTACCTGTATTAACTGCACCTGTTTGAACTTGTTACCTGTATAAAAGACACCTGTCCTGCTTTGTAAGTAGGAAAACCTGCAAAATTGGCAGTGTATCAAATACTTAGTCGAGGTAATTTGTACATGTAGGTAGGGTTAAAGTGACCATGCATCGATAATAAACAGCAGGTAGCAGCAGTGTAAAAACAAAGGGGGGTGTCAATGCAAATAGTGCAAGTGGCCATTTGATTAATTGTTCAGCAGTCTTATGGCTTGGGGGTAGAAGCTATTAAGGAACCTTTTTGACCTAGACTTGGCACCCCGGTATCGCTTGTCGTGCGGGAGCAGAGAGAACAGTCTATGACTTGGGTGACTGGAGTCTTTGACCATTTTTGGGGCCTTCCTCTGACACCGCCTAGTATGTAGGTCCTGGATGGCAGGAAACTTGGTCCCAGTGATCTACTGGGCCATACGCACTACCCTCTGTAGCGGCTTATGGTCGGATGCAGAGCAGTTGCCATACCAAGTCGTGATGCAACTGGTCAGGATGCTCTCGATGGTGCAGTTGTAGAAACTAGGGACCCCATGACAAATCTTTTCAGAGGGGGGGGGGAAAAGGTGTTGTCGTGTCCTCTTCACAACTTTCTTAGTGTGTTTGGATCATAATAGTTTGTTGTTGATGTGGACACCAAGGAACTCTCAACCCGCTCCACGACAGCCCTGTCGATGTGAATGGGGGTGTGTTCAGCTCTCCTTTTCCTGTAGTCCACAATCAGCTTCTTTGTCTTTCTCACGTTGAGGGAGAGGTTGGTGTCCTGGCACCACACTGCCAAGTCTCTGATCTCCTTCCTATAGCCTGTCTCATCATTGTCTTGTCAGCAAACTTATTGATGGTGTTGGAGTCGTGCTTGGCCACGCAGTCATGGGTGAACAGGGAGTACAGGAGGAGACTAAGCGCGCACTGCTGAGGCGCCCCCCGTGTTGAGGATCAGCTTGGCAGATGTGTTGTTGCCTACCTTTAACACTTGGGGGCGGCCCGTCAGGAAGTCCAGGATCCAGTTGCAGAGGGAGGTGTTTAGTCCCAGGGTCCTTAGCTTAGTAATGAGCTTTGTGAGCACTATGGTGTTGAACGCTGAGCTGTAGTCATTGAACAGTATTCTCACATAGGTGTTCCTTTTGTCCAGGTGGGAAAGGGCAGTATGGAGTGCGATTGAGATTGCATCATCTATGTATCTCTTGGGACGGTATACAAATTGAAGGGGGTCTAGGGTTTCTGGGATGATGGTGTTGATGTGAGCCATGAGCAGCCTTTCAAAGCACTTCCTGGCTACAGATGTGAGTCCTACGAGGCGATAGTCATTTAGGCAGGTTACCTTCATTTTCTTGGGCACAAGGACTATGGTGTCTGCTTGAAACATGTAGGTATTACAGACTCGGTCAGGGAGAGGTTGAAAATATCAGTGAAGACACTTGCAGGTTGGTCCGCTCATGCTCTGAGTACACCTCCTGGTAATCCGTCTGGCCCCACGGCCTTGTGAATGCTGACTTGTTTCAAGGTCTTGCTGACATTGGCTACGTAGAGCCTGATCACACAGTCTTCCGGAACAGCTGGTGCTCTTATGCTTGCTTCAGTGTTGCTTGCCTCGAAGCGAGCATAAAAGGCATTTAGCCGTCTGGTAGGCTCGCATCACTGGGCAGCTCTCGGCTGAGTTTCCCTTTGTACCTAATAGTTTGCAAGCCCTGCCACATCTGCCGAGCGTCAGAGCCGGTGTAGTAGGAATTAATCATAGTCCTGTATTGACGCTTTGCCTGTTTGATGGTTCGTCTGAGGGCATAGCGGGATTTCTTATAAGCATCCGGATTAGTGTCCCACTCCTTGAAGCGGCATCTTAGGCTTTAGCTCAGTGTGGATGTTGCCTGTAATCCATGGCTTCTGGTTGGGATATGTATGTATGGTCACTGTGGGGACGACGTCATCGATGCACTTATTGATGAAGCCGATGACTGAGGTGGTATACTCCTCAATGCCATTGGATGACTCCCGGAACATATTCCAGTCTGTGCTAGCAAAACAGTCCTGTAGCATAGCATCCGCGTTATCTGACCACTTCCGTATTGAGCGAGTCATAGCTACGTCCTCCTTTAGATTTTTGCTTGAAAGTAGGAATCAGGATAGAATTATGGTCAGATTTGCCAAATGGAGAGTGAGGAAGAGCTTTGTACGCATCTCTGTGTGTGGAGTAAAAGTGGTCTAGGTTTTTTCCCCTCTGGTTGCACATGTGAAATGCTGGTAAACATGAGGTAAACTGATTTAAGTTTGCCTGCATTATGGTTCCCGGCCACTAGGAGCACCGCTTCTGGATGAGCATTTCATTTTTAGCTTATGGCCTTACACAGCTCGTTACACAGCTCGTTATACAGCTCGTTACACAGCTCGTTTTACAGCTCATTACACAGCTCGTTACACAGCTCGTTACACAGCTCGTTACACAGCTCGTTATACAGCTCGTTACACAGCTCGTTATACAGCTCGTTATACAGCTCGTTACACAGCTCGTTACACAGCTCGTTACACAGCTCGTTATACAGCTCGTTATACAGCTCGTTACACAGCTCGTTACACAGCTCGTTACACAGCTCGTTATACAGCTCGTTACACAGCTCGTTACACAGCTCGTTATACAGCTCGTTATACAGCTCGTTACACAGCTCGTTACACAGCTCGTTATACAGCTCGTTATACAGCTCGTTACACAGCTCGTTACACAGCTCGTTACACAGCTCGTTGAGTGCGGTCTTAGTGCCAGTGTCGATTTGTGGTGGTAAATACAAGAAACATAGATGAAAACGCTCCTGGTTGATAGTGTGGTCAACAGCTTATCATAAGGTCATGTTCAAAACATATAGATTCAATGGTTGTAAAGATGGGGAGAGGTCTGTCTGTAATAAATAGATTCTGTGCTTTTTTTGACACCACACACAAGTGCTGCGAAGAAAGCTGCAGCTGGCCCAGAACAGAGCTGAACATCTTGCTCCTCATTGTAATCGGAAGGCTGATATTAATACTATACATGTCAGTCTCTCTTGACTAAGAGTTGAGGAAAGACTGACTGCGTCACTTCTTGTTTTTATAAGAAATATTAATGTGTTGGAAATTCCAAAGGGTTTGCATCTTCAACTTCCACACAGCTCTGACACACACGCTTACCCCACCAGACATGCCACCAGGGGTCTTTTCACAGTCCCCAGGTCCAGAACAAATTCAAGGAAACGTACAGTATCATACAGAGCCACGAGTGCCTGGAACTCCCTTCCCTCTTTTATAGTGCATGTAGACAGCAAACCTGGTTCCAAAAACACCTCACGGTGCAACGCCTCTCCCCCATGTGACCTACTTGTTGTGTGTATGTACTGACATGTATGTGTAACTGATAGATGCACACACACACACTCACTCTACATGTTAATGTTTGTAAATGTATGTCGATTATAAGGTATTTTATCTGCCATTGGTGTTGGCCATGGATGTGTTACGCATTTTACGTTTGTAAGATAGCCTTAACTTTAGGCTATTTGCTTCATTACAAAAGTAATATTGAATTGTGTTAGGTTAACAACTCAACCAAATATCAATGTTTAAAGTAGATGAATCTACTGCATGGATAGTTCCATCTGAGCCACTGGCTTAATCCCATATTTTTACTTGTATTTTTGGTTGAGTTGGAGACGTGAATCCAACATATCGTTTGTTAACATGTCGACAAGTTAATAGGCTATTTATTGTATTTCAAATGGGATATTGAAATGTGTTTGGTTGTCAAACCAACCAAATATCAACATTTGAAGGAGATAGATCTTCTGATTGGCTAGTTTATTTCCAGTTTATCAACAAATTAATAATTGATAAGTTGGATCACGTCTCCATCTGAACCAAAAATCTAAGTTAAAGAACAGGAGTAAATCAAATCAAATCAAATTTTAAATATACTTTAAATAAAGTTTGATTTGATTTAAAAATAAAGTTTGATTTGATTTAGTCGTAGGGCGGCAGGTAGCCTAGCGGTTAAGAGCGTTGGGCCAGTAACTGAAAGATTGCTGCTTCAAATCCTAGAGCCGACTAAATGAAATATCTATCAATGTACCTTTGAGTAAGGCACTTAATTATAATTACTCCTGTAAGTTGCTCTGGATATGAGTGTCTGCTAAATGTAGTCAGTCCTGTTTGTTAACTTAGATTTTGGATGGAGATGGGAATCCAACATAATCATTTTTAATTTGTAGACAAACTGGAATTAAAGTTAGACACTAAATATCATACAATTTTATACCAACCAGACCTTGAAACCGATGGTCGGCCCGCTCATTAGGTAACACCTCCAACAACAACACATAAAACCTCACATAATTCTGCCCCCAAAACAATGACAATTTCTCTCAACCAGTGGCAGAAGGGCTTTTTACGTGAGTGTTGATGCTGTCCTGTGATAAGCAGTGCCCACTTTGTCGTATCACAGATCTGGGGAAGGGTACCAAAAACATTCTCTAGCATTGAAGGTCCCGAGGAACAAAGTGGCCTCCATCATTCTTAAATGGAAGAAGTTTGTTCGGTCAGGGAGGTGACCAAGAACTTGATGGTAACTCTGACAGAGCTCCAAAGTTCCTCTGTGGAGATGGGAGAACCTTCCAGAAGTACAACCCTCTCTGTAGCACTCCACCAATCAGGCCTTTATGGTAGAGTGGCCAGAGAGCTCCTTGATGAAAACCTGCTCCAGAGCACTCAGCACACAGCCAAGACAACACAGGAGTGGCTTCCGGACTTGAACCCGATCGAACATCTCTGGAGAGACTTGAAAATAGCTGTGCAGAGACGCTCCCCATCTAACCTGACAGAGCTTAAGAGGATCTGCAGAGAAGAATGGGAGAAACTCTTCAAATACATGTGTGCCAAGCTTGTAGGGTCATACCCAAGAAGACTCGAGGCTGTAATCACTGCCAAAGGTGCTTCAACAAAGTACTGAGTAAAGGGTCTGAATATTTATGTAAATGCTATATTTCAGTTTCTAAACTTATTTTTGCTTTGTCATAATGGGGTATTCTGTGTAGATTGATCTGGACTTTTTCCCCAAACCATTTTAGAATAAGGCTGTAACGTAACAAAATGTGGAAAAAGTCAAGGGGTCTGAATACTTTCTGAATGCACTGTAAATCATGTAGCAGATATAGGATATGGTAGAAAGAGTATGTGGCCTTTTCTGTAGCCAACAGGCTGGAGATAAAATGTATGACAATGTAATGAGATGGACACGTTTTACATCATGCAGGTTTCTCTGATCAAATAGCCTAACCTAAGACACGTTTTACATCAAATAGCTTAACCTAAATGACGCCCAATCAACAACACAAATGCGTTGTCACGATAACCGACAACATATCTTAAAAACAGGACAGGTCAAAGTAAAATGGACAATATGGAATGAACAATCACAACTGTTGTCCAGGAGTTTCACCCCTTGTCATGATCATTGGTTTCAAGTTTGTATCTGTACATCTTTGACAAGCTGATAATAGCGAAAAAGAAGTACTTCTGCATTTCCCGCAGTGGAAACACTTTGCAAATAGGCTCACAATAACTCCTGATAAAGTTGGGTAGCTGATATTCAGAGCTGGACTAACAAAGCATTTGCAACAGCCTGTTTTACAAATGGTGGGCCTACCACAATGATGGGTATTCATAAAATCCCATTGTGGGCCAACATGGTAGGCTACCACAATGATGGATATTCATAAAATCCCATTGTGGGCCAACATGGTAGGCTACCACAATGATGGGTATTCATAAAATCCCATTGTGGGCCAACATGGTAGGCTACCACAATGATGGGTATTCATAAAATCCCATTGTGGGCCAACATGGTAGGCTACCACAATGATGGGTATTCATAAAATCCCATTGTGGGCCAACATGGTAGGCTACCACAATGATGGGTATTCATAAAATCCCATTGTGGGCCAACATGGTAGGCCTACCACAATGATGGGTATTCATAAAATCCCATTGTGGGCCAACATGGTAGGCTACACCCCAGTAAGCAAGAGGCGACGTCTTTTGGACGTCTTCTTTTGTTTGTTTTTTATAAACGGTAGGCTTACCACATACTGTAGATGGGCATTCATAACATCCCATTTCACCTCAGTTAGCATGGATTTTGTTTTGATTTTGTTCATTCTGGGCAGCCTTGATTTGGCCCCAAAAAACAAGTATTTTCAATTTCGATTCAGAAAAAAATAAGCGTGATTTCAAACATCCGGAAAATACATATTTTCAACGTCTGGAAAATACATATTTTTAACATCCGGAAAATTCATATTTTCAATTTTTCGTCCCGAACTGAAAATTAACCTGATTTTAACGTCCACAAATTACATATTTTCAACGTTCGGAAAATATGCCTTTTCACCTTTCATTCAGAACCTAAATTTAACCTAACTTCAACGTCTTTTCAGTCTTTTAGACGTCTTTCTTTCTTTCATCTTTCTTAATGGGACTATTCTAGTTTTGCAGGGGAGCAGTTTTTGGTCTCACCTAGGGCTGCAGAATGGCAAGGGCCGGCCCTGGGCCTATTTATTGTCTATTTTTTTATGAATCATGGGTTGAATTGAGACAATAGCTGTTGATGACTTTGCAAATGCTACATGGTCTTAAATAGCATCATTGATGATATATGAGTGATAAAATATGGTCACATTTAATTTGCTCTGTTAAACCTACCTTTTGGAATGACTTTCATAGCAACAGTAAATATATTTAGTGGAGTTCTCTCAACATTTACTCTCATGATTGCACATTGTCAGAGACAAGTATCATAGCTAAGCATCATAGCTAAGCTAAACATTGCTCTATATAGATCAATTTAGCGGTGAAGATCTGGTGATACTTTAAAGGTACAAATTCAACATATTTTATCCAACATGTTGGATAAAATATGTTAAAATGTGGTTACCATGATGACATAATCCTGTGGGTGAAATTCCACTCTCAAAACAGCAGTTGATCATTTTTTCAAATCCAAGGTATTTTCCACTTAGATTTCACATCACAATACATTGACAAAAATGCAAGCAGTTTGTGCTGAGATACAGAGGAACTGGTGCCTTAACCAGTCCTCTTACAGACCAAACCCTTTAGAGGTGTGTGTGTGTGTGTGTGTGTGTGTGTGTGTGTAGAGGCCTTGTGGCCCTGAAATAGCCCTCTGGTACAGTGTTTGTCTTATAGCCCAGCCTCATCATGGCTCTATATGAAGGTCATCCACACTGTTAGTGGAGAAGGGCTCCTAATTGACTGTCTGGTTAAGGAGAGAGAGAGAGAGAGAGAGAGAGACAGTCAGAGAGAGACGGAGAGAGTGAGAGCGAGGGAAGACAGGATAAAAATGATAAAAAATAGTCACACAGACATTCGACCAGGCCCAGCCCAGGCCAGTGGTCTCACTCCAAGGGTTGTTTGATTTTACTAAGCATTTGCTCTCTGGCATTTCCAATTCAGACAAGTGTTATAGTTCTGCAATGGCTGGTCAGAGACAAAGAAAGGCATGATTGACTCCATCAAGAAAACACTTAAGTTTTTCTTTTCCCTGCTTTCCTTCATTGTCTCCATCCATTCCCTCTCTCTTTGTGCTACCTCCCACCCTTCATCCCTTTTATCTCTTCCTCTTTTTATCCCACGTCCTCTTCATTACATCCCCCTCTCTCTCCCTCCCTCTCTGTGTCTCTCACTGCTATTAGGTGATTGTGAGGGTGAGATATTACTGTGAGGTAGTATAATCTCTATGGTATTGTGTTTCTCTCTGCAGTTTAGCCGTGCTTAGCTGGCTCAGTTAAACCCGCTTGACTGAGGAAGAACAGGGAGGAGGAGGAGGAGGAGGAGGAGAGAGCAGGAGACTACGGTTGAGCCTACCTCCCTACGAAACACTCTGAGACACTTCAAATCTCTCCTCCTCTCCTCCTGTCTTCATTCCTCCTCTCCCTCCAACTATCTTCTCTGTGTTCTGTTGAAGGTTTGACTCAGGGTCAGTGGATAGACACAGCAGGGGTCGGCAGAGCATGATTGGAGATTTGTGTGTCTGTGTGTGCGTGTGTCTGCGTGCGCGTGCCTGTGTGTGTCTGTGTGTGTTAATCAACACAATGGGGTGATAAATTGGCTGAACTGGAGCCATGAGGTCAACTAATTAAAGCATACAGGGATAAAGCACCAACGCTGTGTGTGTGTCTGTGTGTGTTGTCTGTGTGTGTTGTCTGTGTGTGTGTGTGTGTGTGTGTGTGTGTGTGTGTGTGTGTGTGTGTGTGTGTGTGTGTGTGTGTGTGTGTGTGTGTGTGTGTGTGTGAAATGGATGGGTTAAGCTGAAAATACTGACAGACACAAACCAGCTCACAGTCTGATGTCAAGTGTTCTGTCCACCCTGGTCTGCCCCCTCCTGTCAGTAAACAAGTGAAGACTGGGGGCTGCAGGCAGGCAGGAGGCAGGATGCTAATACAAGTGTCTGCCTCAACATGATAATGGACTGCTTTGTTTCCTGACAGGCCTCCGGTCTCTCTCGCTCTGTGTGTGTGTGAGTGTGTGTGTGTGTGTGTGTGAGAGTGTGTGTGTGTGTGTGTGTGTGTGTGTGTGTGTGTGTGTGTGTGTGTGTGTGTGTGTGTGTGTGTGTGTGTGTGTGTGTGTGTGTGTGTGTGTGTGTGTGTGTGTGTGTGTGTGTGTGTGTGTGTGAGTGAGTGTAATACTGGCATTTTCTCAAATGAATCAGAATCAAAAGTCACTGAACCAAAATATAAACACAACATGTAAAGTGTTGGTCCCAGTTTCATGAGCTGAACTAAAAGATCCCAGAAATGTTCCATACTCACAGAAAGCTTTTTTGTGCACAAATTTGTTTACATCCCTGTCAGTGAGCATTTCTCCTTTGCCAAGATAATCCATCCACCTGACAGGCATATCAAGAAGCTGATTATACAGCATAATCATTACACAGGTGCACCTTGTGCTGGGGACAATAAAAGGCCACTCCAAAATGTGCAGTTTTGTCACACAACACAATGCCACAGATGTATCCAGTTTTGTGGCAGAGTGCAATTGGCAATTTGACTGCAGGAACATCCACCAGAGCTGTTGCCAGAGAATTTAATGTAAATGTTCATTTCAGTCGTTTTAGAGAATTTGGCAGTACGTCCAACCGGCCGCACAACCGCAGACCACTTGTAACCACGCCAGCCCAGGACCGCCACATCTGGCTTCTTCACCTGCGGGATCGTCTGAGACCAGCCAACCGGACAGCTGATGAAATTGTGGGTTTGCACAACCGAAGAACAAACAAACTGTTGCACAAAAAAACTGTCAGAAACCGTCTCAGGGATGTTCATCTGCTCGGCTTCCTCACCAGGGTCTTGATCTGACTGCAGTTTGGTGTGGTAACCAACTTCCGTGGGCAAATGCTCATCTTCGGTGGCCACTTGCACACTGGAGAAGTGTGCTCTTCACGGATGAATCCCAGTTTTAACTGTTCTGGGCAGATGGCAGACGTCATGTGGGTGAGTGGTTTGCTGATGTCAACGCTGTGAACAGAGTGCCCCATGGTGGCGGTGGAGTTATGGTATTGGCAGGCATAATCTTCGGACAACAAACATAATATAATTGTATCAATGGCAATTTGAATGCACAGAGATCCTGATTCTGAGGCCCATTGTCGTGTCATTCATCTACCGCCATCACCTCATGTTTCAGCATGATAATGCATGGCTCCATGTCGCAAGGATCTGTACACAATTCCTGGAAGCTGAAGATGTCCCAGTTCTTCCATGGGTTGCATACTCACCAGACATGTCACCCATTGAGCATGTTTGGGATGCTCTGGATCGACGTGTACGACAGCGTGTTCCAGTTCCCGCCAATATCCAGAAACTTCGCACAGCCATTGAAGAGGAATGGGACAACATTCCACAGGCCACAGTCAATAGCCTGATCAACGCTATGTCGCGCTGCATGAGGCAAATGATGGTCACACCAGATACTGACTGGTTTTCTGATCCACGTCACTACCTTTTTTTAAGCTATCTCTGACCAACAGATGCATATCTGTATTCCCAGTCATGTGAAATCCATAGATTAGGGCCTCATTTATTTATTTAAATTGACTGATTTCCTTATGTGAACTATAACTCTATATTTTTGTTCGGTGTCGTTTAGAACAGTTGTAAGATGATACAACTGTTTTCCTTCTCTACACCATTCTAAAATTCCTTGTAGTAGATGCTCTCAGACAGACCTGTCAATCAAACGTCAACCTCCGGGGATTCCCTGAATCTTGGGGGAATCCCTAAAGATACCCCCGGAATGTACCCAATGTTCCAGTTCCGGAATTACTCAGCTGTTTCTCTCTGTTGTCGCCCTTTCTCTCCTCTTCTCCACTCCTTCTCTCTCATCCTCTCATCCTTTCTTTTTTATCTTCTCATCCGTGCTGAGAGTGTAGTGGCAGAGGAGCGTAGCGTGGACGGGGAATTATGCTTACACATAAGAGCTAATTACCATAGAGACAAACCCACCGCGCCGCTCCCCGCTTGACGCTTACTGCTCCCGTCTCGTCTGGCGGAGATAACAGCAGCAGCAGCAGCTAAAGTTGAGTTAGTGAAGTATTCCCTCTGGGTTGGAGGCAGAGCTGCACACTGTGCCGTACCGTTGGAGAGGAGAGAAAAGATAAGAGAGTCTGCAGAAATATCTCTCTAAAGTCTATGATTAGTTTCTAATTCAGTTGGACTAAATGCAGCTTTATTTGATGAATGCTTACTACGCAGTCATTTGTAATGGAAGTCAACTCTGAAACGGTGTTTGTGTATCTGTGTATGAATCACATCGTTTGGATGTGAGGGTTTAGATTGGATTAGGATCCCTTTTAGTCCTCGTTTGGACTGATCATCCAGGAGTCTTTAAACACTAAAATACAGTTTATAATACGATCACAAACAGACATAATACACGGACATATTGACCAGATAAACACTCTAACAATCTGAAAAGATAGGTTGATTCCTTCATCTACCATAGTCCAGCACAACCTTCCAATGTATTCCATTTAAATGGTTTCCAAGTATTATTTGAATGTATATATTGAAAGGCTTCAGGTTTGCTCTGATAAATTATTCCATTTCTTTATTAGTCTGAATCGAAATGTTATTTGGCCTATTTTTCTTTTCCGTCTGGATGGTGGACAGTCTATTCCTAGTATTGACTGAATGACCGTCTCTTACCAACTGAATACTGTTGTGAATAGAGTTTGGCCGTATATTATGAAGTCAAATAAACATGTTTCCTTCTTCAATCATCTTGTCGATTAATGACCACCCAAGAGCATTGTGCATGACTACAACAGAAGAACCACATCTCCACCTTCAAAACAATCCTTGCTGCTTTGTTCTGTACTATCTGCATCCTCCTAATTTAACTTGCTGATGCATTTTCCCAGAACACAGAACAATAGTTCACCTGACTCCCAATGAATGCTTTGAGACGACCACGATAAGCAGCTGTCTAGCTGCACTCCTAGTAGTCTGGCTTCTGCCACTTCCTCAGGTTGTACTTCCTCCCCCATGCTTAATTGTATCCCATGCTGTGTTGGCCTTTTTTCTGGTGGAACAGGCCAACATAACCTTGGTTTTCATGGTGTTCAGAACAAGTTTGTTCCCCTGCAAACCCGCTCCCTGATATTTCCCAGCTCTACTTGTAGATCTTGCTGTACCTGTTGAACCGATTGTATTGCTGTAGGAATTGCAGTATCATCTGCAAATATAGTAGCTTGAGCTTCAAGGTCATTGGTGTACTAAGTAAAGAAGTGGCCCAAGGCAGCTCCCCTGCAGAATGTCAGTTAGATATGACTGTATCCAATTCAATGCTGCCTCCTTAAAACCATAATGCATTCATTTTCTCAAAATGATTTCATGATCCACTAAATCAAATGCTGCACTGAAATCTAAAAATATTACCCACAAACCTGCCATTATCCATAGCATTGAGCCACTGGTCAACCAATGCAGCGAACCTGCCATTATCCACAGCATTGAGCCACTGGTCAACCAATGCAGCGAACCTGCCATTATCCATAGCATTGAGCCACTGGTCGGTCATGGCAACCAATGCAGCGAACCTGCCATTATCCATAGCATTGAGCCACTGGTCAACCAATGCAGCGAACCTGCCATTATCCACAGCATTGAGCCACTGGTCAACCAATGCAGCGAACCTGCCATTATCCATAGCATTGAGCCACTGGTCGGTCATGTCAACCAATGCAGCGAACCTGCCATTATCCATAGCATTGACCCACTGGTCGGTCATGTCAACCAATGCAGCGAACCTGCCATTATCCATAGCATTGAGCCACTGGTCGGTCATGTCAACCAATGCAGTGAACCTGCCATTATCCATAGCATTAAGCCACTGGTCGGTCATGTCAACCAATGCAGTGAACCTGCCATTATCCATAGCATTGAGCCACTGGTCGGTCATGTCAACCAATGCAGCGAACCTGCCATTATCCATAGCATTGAGCCACTGGTCGGTCATGTCAACCAATGCAGTGAACCTGCCATTATCCATAGCATTGAGCCACTGGTCGGTCATGTCAACCAATGCAGTGGTAGTAGTGAAATGGGTTGTGCGATAAGCATGCTGATCGGCTGTGATCAGATCCTTTTTCTCCATGACCTCCTATATTTGTCTCCTCACAATACCCTCCGATATCTTACCGAGTGAAGGGAGTAGACTGATTGGTCGACTATTGGCAGGAGTAATGGGTTCAGGATTGGACACAGTTTAGCATGCTTCCATACATTTGGAAATGTCCCCTTTTCCAGTGACCAACTAAATATGTATTTCAGTGGAGCTGCAATCTGGGGAGCAGCATAGCGATGTAAAACATTGTCCATAAGATCATAACCTGTAGATTTACCATCGGGTAATGACTTCAATAGGTTTCACACCACCTCTACTGACAGCATTTGTAGACTAAAAGAGCAGTTTTTTTGTGCTCATAATATGATCATCAATCCATTGGGCAATAGCTTGTTTGGAGGAATGGGTGTTCACATTATCGCTCAGTAAATACATTTTCTTTGTCAAAAAATCTTGTTCTGCCGTCAACCTCCACACTAGATGGACATGATGAAATAGATGTACCAAGTAAGCCCTTCACTGTATTCTATACCTTTTTTTGAATAATTTCTACAACAATTAAAGCATTTTTGTTCAAAAAATGTGTCTTATGATTTAATCTACATAATTGCGTAGTGTTCTATAATTCTGTTAATCAATTTCTACTTTAAATTTGGCTGCTAAGACAATTTTCCATATTTCTTTGAGAAAATGCCTCACCCAGTTGATCATCAATCCATGGAGATGGACGAGCCCCAACTGTACTCTTTCTGGCATTATGGTCCATTACCTCAGTGAGCAAATCAATAAAACATCCTGTAGCGTGATTTAAATCATCCTCTAGATAAATCGGCTCCCAGGGTACAGCAGCCAAATCATTTAGAAATAGCTCATGATTAAATGTCTTAACATTTCTCTTGACCACAAACCTTGGGGGTGTCTTTGCAACCTTGGTGTTCATGGTGTTGGTCACAATGTTATGGTCTGTCCAGCCCACTGGCATTGATCTGGCTTTTAAGCATTAAGCAATGGTATATTACAGAAGGTAAGATCCATGCACGTGTCCGAACTGTGACCTAACTTAGTTGATGATCTAGTAGTATCATTAACCTGTTGTTTCAAACCACAACTCCCGGCACATCTCATCAATTTAGTTCTATTTGAATTATTATGATCCTTCCAATTTATATTAAAATCACCCAAGATAAATACATCTATGTTACTATCTGTGGCCCGGTCAAACCCAGTGCATAAGTCATCCAGATAGGACACCTTAGAGCTAGGAGTTCTATACACACATCCTACCAATATGGCTGCCACTATTTGACATACATTAAAGTCACCCCTCCTCTTAAAAGGTGTGTGTGTGTGTGTGGGGGGATCATTCATTCCAAAATGTTTCTGAGTTCTCTGCCCCTGCTCTTCGCCATTTCCTTTTTGCTTAAAATGTTCAAAACAGTTGGCCTTACCCATTCTATGGAGAAAGTGACATTACGCACAACGTCAGTGGGCAGTTTCAGTTGAGTTGACCTCGGGTCTCAGACTGTGTCCTCACAGCTTCTGCCGTTGTCGTTCTCTGGTATCCCTGAAAAGATTAGATTGTCCCACATTGATCGACACTGTACATCAAGCAAGGTTTCGTTAAGTTGTTTGTTCTCCCTTTGCACCACCTCCACCGTGCCATATACAGAGTCTACAGTACCTTCCAGCTCCGTGTTCTCTTTCCTTAGATCATCAATCTGACATTGGATGAATTCTAGACTGGCACATAATGCATTGATGTCCTCTCGTAGTATATCCAATATATCAAGTTTGGCCTTTCATTGATGGATTTCAGCAAGTCAACATCCATATCCGTAAACCTCTCTCCACCCTCCTGATTTGCTGTCGTTAGATTCGAGTTCCGATTCTTCTCTGAGATTTTTGATTGGACAAAACTGTTAAGAAAGCAAAGCAACTCTGGATCATTCATACTGTTGGGTGGAGATATATTCTGTACATGTGTGGGTAAAGGGTAAAGGCTGAGGTGTCACTGTGGGAAAGTTTCAAATGACAACCTATTTTGTCCCAGGAATAAGGAATATAGGGTATAATTTGGGATGCAGTCTGAGGTTCTACTACACCCTGACCCCTGGTTGAACCCTATAGGAAATCACCTCTTCTGGAAAAGGTTGTTTACTATACTCTCCCCTCTCTCCAATTCACTCGGCATTGCTCCCGAGTGGCACAGCGGTCTAAAGCACTGCATCTCAGTGCTAGAGGTGTCAATACAGACTGGTTCGATTCCAGGCTGTATCACAACCGACCGTAATTGGGAGTCCCATACGGCGGCGCACAATTGGCCCAGCGTTGTCCGGGTTAAGGTTTGGCCGGGATAGGCCATCTTTGTAAATAAGAATTTGTTCTTAACTGACTTGCCTAGTTACATTTTTTTTAAACAGAGAGGGGCTGGGCTCTGGGCTTCCCGGCAGCGATGAGGCACAGCATCTGTGAACGATCGCCTCTCCCCATAAACACAGATTAGCATTTTTATAAGCATATCTAGACTATGGCTGAGTGAAGTGGATTATTTACTGCCCCCCACCCGCCTCCATTTCCCAGTGTCCACTGGGACTGGAAGAGAGATCACACTTACTTCCTGTGGAAAAACAACCTTATCTGATAGTTTATAGGTCAGTCAACGCTCGCTTATCAAATGCTGTGGTCAGAACATAGTACCGTTGAAATTCAGTTAGTGTTTAGGTTTCCATAGTGAGGTTCAGTTAGTGAGATTTAGTTAGTGTTGAGGCTGCCATAGTGAGGTTCAGTTAGTGAGGTTTAGTTAGTGTTGAGGCTTCCATAGTGAGGTTCAGTTAGTGAGGTTTAGTTAGTGTTGAGGCTTCCATAGTGAGGTTCAGTTAGTGAGGTTCAGTTAGTGTTGAGGCTTCCATAGTGAGGTTCAGTTAGTGAGGTTTAGTTAGTGTTGAGGCTTCCATAGTGAGGTTCAGTTAGTGAGGTTTAGTTAGTGTTGAGGCTTCCATAGTGAGGTTCAGTTAGTGTTGAGGCTTCCATAGTGAGGTTCAGTTAGTGAGGTTCAGTTAGTGTTGAGGCTTCCATAGTGAGGTTCAGTTAGTGAGGTTTAGTTAGTGTTGAGGCTTCCATAGTGAGGTTCAGTTAGTGAGGTTTAGTTAGTGTTGAGGCTTCCATAGTGAGGTTCAGTTAGTGTTGAGTCTTCCATAGTGAGGTTCAGTTAGTGAGGTTTAGTTAGTGTTGAGGCTTCCATAGTGAGGTTTAGTTAGTGTTGAGGCTTCCATAGTGAGGTTCAGTTAGTGAGGTTTAGTTAGTGTTGAGGCTTCCATAGTGAAGTTCAGTTAGTGAGGTTTAGTTAGTGTTGAGGCTTCCATAGTGAGGTTCAGTTAGTGTTGAGGCTTCCATAGTGAGGTTCAGTTAGTGAGGTTCAGTTAGTGTTGAGGCTTCCATAGTGAGGTTCAGTTAGTGTTGAGGCTTCCATAGTGAGGTTTAGTTAGTGAGGTTTAGTTAGTGTTGAGGCTGCCATAGTGAGGTTCAGTTAGTGAGGTTTAGTTAGTGTTGAGGCTTCCATAGTGAGGTTCAGTTAGTGAGGTTTAGTTAGTGTTGAGGCTTCCATAGTGAGGTTCAGTTAGTGAGGTTCAGTTAGTGTTGAGGCTTCCATAGTGAGGTTCAGTTAGTGAGGTTTAGTTAGTGTTGAGGCTTCCATAGTGAGGTTCAGTTAGTGAGGTTTAGTTAGTGTTGAGGCTTCCATAGTGAGGTTCAGTTAGTGTTGAGGCTTCCATAGTGAGGTTCAGTTAGTGAGGTTCAGTTAGTGTTGAGGCTTCCATAGTGAGGTTCAGTTAGTGAGGTTTAGTTAGTGTTGAGGCTTCCATAGTGAGGTTCAGTTAGTGAGGTTTAGTTAGTGTTGAGGCTTCCATAGTGAGGTTCAGTTAGTGTTGAGTCTTCCATAGTGAGGTTCAGTTAGTGAGGTTTAGTTAGTGTTGAGGCTTCCATAGTGAGGTTTAGTTAGTGTTGAGGCTTCCATAGTGAGGTTCAGTTAGTGAGGTTTAGTTAGTGTTGAGGCTTCCATAGTGAAGTTCAGTTAGTGAGGTTTAGTTAGTGTTGAGGCTTCCATAGTGAGGTTCAGTTAGTGTTGAGGCTTCCATAGTGAGGTTCAGTTAGTGAGGTTCAGTTAGTGTTGAGGCTTCCATAGTGAGGTTCAGTTAGTGTTGAGGCTTCCATAGTGAGGTTTAGTTAGTGAGGTTTAGTTAGTGTTGAGGCTTCCATAGTGAGGTTCAGTTAGTGTTGAGGCTTCCATAGTGAGGTTCAGTTAGTGAGGTTTAGTTAGTGTTGAGACTTCCATAGTGAGGTTCAGTTAGTGTTGAGGCTTCCATAGTGAGGTTCAGTTAGTGTTGAGCATTCCATAGGGAGGTTCAGTTAGTGTTGAGGCTTCCATAGTGAGGTTCAGTTAGTGTTGAGGCTTCCATAGTGAGGTTCAGTTAGTGTTGAGGCTTCCATAGTGAGGTTCAGTTAGTGTTGAGGCTTCCATAGTGAGGTTCAGTTAGTGTTGAGGCTTCCATAGTGAGGTTCAGTTATTGTTGAGTCTTCCATAGTGAGGTTCAGTTAGTGAGGTTTAGTTAGTGTTGAGGCTTCCATAGTGATGTTCATTTAGTGTTGAGGCTTCCATAGTGAGGTTCAGTTAGTGTTGAGACTTCCATAGTGAGGTTTAGTTAGTGTTGAGGCTTCCATAGTGAGGTTCAGTTAGTGTTGAGGCTTCCATAGTGAGGTTCAGTTAGTGTTGAGGCGTCCATAGTGATGTTCAGTTAGTGTTTAGGCTTCCATAGTGATGTTCAGTTAGTGTTGAGGCTTCCATAGTGAGGTTTAGTTAGTGTTGAGGCTTCCATAGTGATGTTCAGTTAGTGTTGAGTCTTCCATAGTGAGGTTCAGTTAGTGAGGTTTAGTTAGTGTTGAGGCTTCCATAGTGATGTTCAGTTAGTGTTGAGGCTTCCATAGTGAGGTTCAGTTAGTGTTGAGGCTTCCATAGTGAGGTTCAGTTAGTGTTGAGGCTTCCATAGTGAGGTTCAGTTAGTGTTGAGGCTTCCATAGTGAGGTTCAGTTAGTGTTGAGGCTTCCATAGTGAGGTTCAGTTAGTGTTGAGGCTTCCATAGTGAGGTTCAGTTAGTGTTGAGACTTCCATAGTGAGGTTCAGTTAGTGTTGAGGCTTCCATAGTGAGGTTCAGTTAGTGTTGAGGCTTCCATTGTGAGGTTCAGTTAGTGTTGAGGCTTCCATAGTGAGGTTCAGTTAGTGTTGAGGCTTCCATAGTGAGGTTCAGTTAGTGTTGAGGCTTCCATAGTGAGGTTCAGTTAGTGTTGAGGCTTCCATAGTGAGGTTCAGTTAGTGTTGAGGCTTCCATAGTGAGGTTCAGTTAGTGTTGAGGCTTCCATAGTGATGTTCAGTTAGTGTTGAGGCTTCCATAGTGAGGTTCAGTTAGTGTTGAGGCTTCCATAGTGAGGTTCAGTTAGTGTTGAGGCTTCATGGCTGCCTCTGTGTTCTTTATTAAGTTTGTCTGTCTGCAGGTCCCCAGGCAAATCAGATCGATTGGATCTCTGTGACCCCTCAGTGGTTTATCAATGACTGGGAAATGACAAGCCTGGTTAAATCACATCACTCTTTCTGCTCTGGACTCTACTAATACAGTCAGACATGCAGCGATACTGATACAGTTGCTGTGTGTGAGACACACCGGCTTCTCTGTGTGTGACTGTGTGTGTGTCCTCCCTAGTCAGCAGTTTGCCTGAAAAGCCATTTTGGTCCAGATGGTTCAGATCATTTTCAAGTGCTGCAAATCTAGAAGTGTCAAGTAAAAAGTTAACACTAAATACATGTTTTATTTTTTATTCTCTCTCCTTTTATCCAACCTAATTCTCTTCCCTCTCTTCCTGCCACCCACACCCTCCCCTCTTCTCTCTCCTTTTATCCAACCTAATTATCTTCCCTCTCTTCCTGCCACCCACATCCTCCCCCTCTTCTCTCTCCTTTTATCCAACCTAATTCTCTTCCCTCTCTTCCTGCCACCCACACCCTCCCCCTCTTCTCTCTCCTTTTATCCAACCTAATTATCTTCCCTCTCTTCCTGCCACCCACACCCTCCCCCTCTTCTCTCTCCTTTTATCCAACCTAATTCTCTTCCCTCTCTTCCTGCCACCCACACCCTCCCCTCTTCTCTCTCCTTTTATCCAACCTAATTCTCTTCCCTCTCTTCCTGCCACCCACACCCTCCCCCTCTTCTCTCTCCTTTTATCCAACCTAATTCTCTTCCCTCTCTTCCTGCCACCCACACCCTCCCCTCTTCTCTCTCCTTTTATCCAACCTAATTCTCTTCCCTCTCTTCCTGCCACCCACACCCTCCCCCTCTTCTCTCTCCTTTTATCCAACCTAATTCTCTTCCCTCTCTTCCTGCCACCCACACCCTCCCCTCTTCTCTCTCCTTTTATCCAACCTAATTCTCTTCCCTCTCTTCCTGCCACCCACACCCTCCCCCTCTTCTCTCTCCTTTTATCCAACCTAATTCTCTTCCCTCTCTTCCTGCCACCCACACCCTCCCCCTCTTCTCTCTCCTTTTATCCAACCTAATTCTCTTCCCTCTCTTCCTGCCACCCACTCCCTCCCCCTCTTCTCTCTCCTTTTATCCAACCTAATTCTCTTCCCTCTCTTCCTGCCACCCACACCCTCCCCCTCTTCTCTCTCCCGCTGTCTTTTTCTTTCCATCTCCCTCCTCTCTGCAGGCAGCATAGTGTACCTGGGGATGATGATGGGGGCATTCTTCTGGGGGGGTCTGTCGGACAAGGTGGGCCGTAAACAGTGTCTGCTTATCGCTATGTCGGTCAACGGCTTCTTCTCCTTCCTCTCCTCCTTCGTCCAGGGGTACGGCATGTTCCTCTTCTGCCGCATGCTCTCCGGATTCGGGTGAGTGTTGTCTGATTTGTTCTGTTCTATTATATTCTATTATATTCTATTCTAAAATACTCTACTCTTCTCTACTGTACTCTACTCTGTTGTGTTCTTTTCTATTCCATTCTACTTTACTATACTATACTATAATATACACTGTTCTATTCTATTCTACTCTATTACAGTCCTTTATATTGTGGCTTCCCACTGTCTTGAAAAACAGTTCATTTCCCTTCGCTCTTCCAGAACACCATTAAGTTCTACTAAATTGTTCTTGAATACTCTCCATCACCAATAGTCTTCCATGATGACATTGTGTTCTACTTGGTTGAGAGTCTCTCTATCTCTAAATCTCTATATTTCTCTATATCTCTCTCTAAATCTCTATATCTCTATATATTGCTATATTTATCTCTATATCTCTATCTCTCTCTACAGTATATCTCTCTATATCTCTCTATATATCTCTATATATTGCTATATCACTCTACAGTATATCTCTCTATATCTCTCTCTCTATATATATCTCTCTAAATCTCTATTTCTCTATATCTCGATATCTCTCTCTATCTCCCTGTATCTCTATATATCTCTCTATATAGATCTCTCTATCTCTTTATCTCTCTACATATCTATATCGCTCTATATCTCCCTATGTCTCTCTATATCACCCCATGTCTCTCTATTTCTCTCTATAGCTCTATATCTCTCTCTAGCTCTCTAAATCTCTATCTCTCTATATATTTATCTAATCTCCATCTCTCTCTATGTCTCTCTATATCTGTCTATATCTCTCTAACTTTCTGTAACTATATCTCTTTATATCTCTCTATATATCAATATCTCTATAAATCTCTCTCACTATCTATCTATCTATCTATCTATCTATCTATCTATCTATCTATCTATCTATCTATCTATCTATCTATCTATCTATCTATCTATCTATCTATCTATCTATCTATCTATCTATCTATCTATCTATCTATCTATCTATCTATCTATCTATCTATCTATCTATCTATCTATCTATCTATCGCTCTTTATCTCTCTGTCTCTCTATATCTCTCTCTATCTATCTCTCTATATCTCTCTTTCTCTATATACCTCTCTATCTCGCTATATCTCTATATCTCTCTATATCTCTATATCTCTCTAAATCTCTATATCTCTATATCTCTAAATCTCTATATCTCTCTATATGTCTGTATCTCTATATGTCTGTATCTCTATATCTCTATATCTCTCTATATCTCTCTATATCTCTATATATCTCTAAATCTCTATATCTCTCTATATGTCTGTATCTCTATATCTCTCTCTATCTATCTCTCTATATCTCTCTTTCTCTATATACCTCTCTATCTCGCTATATCTCTATATCTCTCTATATCTCTATATCTCTCTAAATCTCTATATCTCTCTATATCTCTATATCTCTAAATCTCTATATCTCTCTATATGTCTGTATCTCTATATGTCTGTATCTCTATATCTCTCTAAATCTCTATATCTCTCTATATCTCTATATATCTCTAAATCTCTATATCTCTCTATATGTCTGTATCTCTATATCTCTCTCTATCTATCTCTCTATATCTCTCTTTCTCTATATACCTCTCTATCTCGCTATATCTCTATATCTCTCTATATCTCTATATCTCTCTAAATCTCTATATCTCTCTATATCTCTATATCTCTCTATATCTCTATATCTCTCTAAATCTCTATATCTCTCTATATCTCTATATCTCTAAATCTCTATATCTCTCTATCTCTCTTTATCTCTCTCTATATCTCTCTCTGTTTCTCCCTCCCTTTCTCCCTGCCTCTACACTCATAGAAAAAAAGGTGATATCTAATACCTGAAAGGGTTCTTTGGCTGTCCCCACAGAAGAACCCTTTTTGGTTCCAAGTAGAACTCTTTTGAGGTCCATGTAGAACCCTTTCCACAGGGGTTTCTAACTGGAACATGTTACCAAAAAGGGTTATACCTGGAACCAAAAACAATTCCCCTATGGGGACAGCCGCAGAACCCTTTTGTAATCCTTTTCTCTAAGGGTGTAGTCCTCCAAAGTCAGAGAACAGGACAGGAGGTTATTCTAACTGTCTGGCATCAGCCCATCCCCTGAGTGGGAGACAGAGAGAAACACAAATGTTAGCTAACATTCACAGCAGACTAAATGTCCTTAAGTTTCTGTTTTATGACTGATTAAAAGTTGGTTCATAGGTCACAAGATGTGTCAGACTTTGACAGTGGAAAGAACAGTTTTTGTTGTCCTCAGTAAATAAAATAAGAAACCATTGCTAAGATGTATTGGTCAAAACTCTTCACACAGTCAGCGAAACACAAGTGTATGTGGACCAAAATTCTCCAAAAACCACATTCTCCAAAATCCATGAACTCTTTTCTCATTCAGACTCCACCACCTGCTAAACTATATATTTGCAGCACTTGTTGTCAAATGCTAACACACTGTTTCCAAAACTGTTAAAAACACATTCAAAACAGAATGATGGGAAATGTCGTGCATTTCTGCAGTAACTAGATTGAAACATATAGAAAGTTTCAGCAGAATATTGAATCATTCCGAACACAGCTGATTTCAGCTGAAAGCCGACCCATGTGTCCTGTTTATAGTCTTGTTACCAAACAGACAAAAGAGGACGGCTTCGGAATGATTTAGCTTGGAAACATGGATCAAGGAAGACAGGTTTGTGGGGAAAGAAGAGTGGTAGGGAGAGGGAGACAGCGTGGAGGACAAAGGAGAGGAAGACCAAGAGCGGTGGTCACTGATGAGATAAGGGCCACAATTATTGACCATGTTGTAAACCATGGTCTCTCCTTGAGAGAGGCCGGTTTAAGGGTGCAACCAAATCTGCAGCACTCAACAGTTGCATCAATAGTACGAATTTCCCGGCAAAACAACAGCTGAGATGTGCATCCTTCAATGATACTTGAACTACATATTACAGTACAATACAGTATGTTCACATTTTTACATGTACTGTCATTTTGAAATATATTGATTTGTTTAGTCTTTTTCAGTAGGATCCAAAGGTTGCCTCCCACAGGTGGGAGAGGCAGAATAGTCTCAGATGCGCAGGAAATTGCCATTGTTGACATGGTAAATGGCAACAATAAAATAAAACTGTGGGAAATTCGGGACAGAGTGCTGACAGACAGTCAATATCACTGTTGGGAATGTGAATACGGTCAGCACAACGACAATATCACTGTTGGGAATGTGAATACGGTCAGCACAACGACAATATCACTGTTGGGAATGTGAATACGGTCAGCACAATGACAATATCACTGTTGGGAATGTGAATACGGTCAGCACAACGACAATATCACTGTTGGGAATGTGAATACGGTCAGCACAATGACAATATCACTGTTGGGAATGTGAATACGGTCAGCACAATGACAATATCACTGTTGGGAATGTGAATACGGTCAGCACAACAACAATATCACTGTTGGGAATGTGAATACGGTCAGCACAACGACAATATCACTGTTGGGAATGTGAATACGGTCAGCACAATGACAATATCACTGTTGGGAATGTGAATACGGTCAGCACAACAACAATATCACTGTTGGGAATGTGAATACGGTCAGCACAACGACAATATCACTTTTGAGAATGTGAATACGGTCAGCACAACAACAATATCACTGTTGGGAATGTGGATACGGTCAGCACAACAACAATATCACTGTTGGGAATGTGAATACTGTCAGCACAACGACAATATCACTGTTGAGAATGTGAATACGGTCAGCACAACAACAATATCACTGTTGGGAATGTGAATACGGTCAGCACAATGACAATATCACTGTTGGGAATGTGAATACGGTCAGCACAACAACAATATCACTGTTGGGAATGTGAATACGGTCAGCACAACGACAATATCACTGTTGGGAATGTGAATACGGTCAGCACAATGACAATATCACTGTTGGGAATGTGAATACGGTCAGCACAACAACAATATCACTGTTGGGAATGTGAATACGGTCAGCACAACGACAATATCACTGTTGAGAATGTGAATACGGTCAGCACAACAACAATATCACTGTTGGGAATGTGAATACGGTCAGCACAACAACAATATCACTGTTGGGAATGTGAATACTGTCAGCACAACGACAATATCACTGTTGAGAATGTGAATACGGTCAGCACAACAACAATATCACTGTTGAGAATGTGAATACGGTCAGCACAACAACAATATCACTGTTGGGAATGTGAATACGGTCAGCACAACGACAATATCACTGTTGGGAATGTGAATACGGTCAGCACAACGACAATATCACTGTTGAGAATGTGAATACGGTCAGCACAACAACAATATCACTGTTGGGAATGTGAATACTGTCAGCACAACGACAATATCACTGTTGAGAATGTGAATATGGTCAGCACAACAACAATATCACTGTTGGGAATGTGAATACGGTCAGCACAACGACAATATCACTGTTGGGAATGTGAATATGGTCAGCACAATGACAATATCACTGTTGGGAATGTGAATACGGTCAGCACAATGACAATATCACTGTTGGGAATGTGAATACGGTCAGCACAACAACAATATCACTGTTGGGAATGTGAATATGGTCAGCACAATGACAATATCACTGTTGGGAATGTGAATACGGTCAGCACAATGACAATATCACTGTTGGGAATGTGAATACGGTCAGCACAACAACAATTTCCAGAGTCCTAGAGAAACATACAATAAGGAGGAAGCAGTTGTACACTGCACCCTTTGAGAGAAACGGTGAACGTGTGAAAGAACTCTGGTATCAATATGTCCAGCTAAGATGTCTGTTCAATAACCAAACAGGGCACAATACCCAGCTATGCATAATGTAAAGTCCTGTAAATCTGTGTATTTACTGTATGTTAGAGAGTAATGGAGATGACAGTATTGCCTGGCTTTCATCTTTGTGGATGAAGCTGGATTCAACCTGGCAAAAACACGCCGCAGGGTAAGAAATGTGATTGAACAGAGAGCAACCGTGGATGTCCCAGGCCAGAGAGGCGCTAACATCACCATGTGTGCAGCACTGCCCAATGATCGTTTGCTGTTACACAAACCACTCATTGGCCCCTACAATTCAGAGAGGCTCATTTATTTTCTGGATGACCTGCATAATCGGCTTGTGCTAGTGGAGAGAGGGGCAAGAAACTATCCCCCACAACGAAGGTAGGGGAATGTGGCATTCCACCACTCTGCTGCAGTCAGATTGATTTGCTGCACATCCCAGGACGTCAGTACTATTCCTGCCTCCACACTCCCCCCTTCCTAAACCCCATAGAGGAGTGTTTCTCTGCGTGGAGGTGGAAGGTTTATGACCAACATCCACATGACCAGATGTCCTCACTGGACATGAATGCGGGGTGTGGGGACATTCCAGAAGATACTTTCCAAGATGCATCGCCAGAGACGACAAAAGATGTGATGTTGATGAGAACTTGTGGCCAAATGCAGGAGAGGGAGAACTAGAACCGTCACAGGACTGTACAGTATGAGTGATTATACATGTTGATGAGAACTAGAACCCTCACAGTACTGTACAGTATGAGTGATTATACTAGACAAGTTGATGAGAACTAGAACCCTCACAGTACTGTACAGTATGAGTGATTATACTATACATGTTGATGAGAACTAGAACCCTCACAGTACTGTACAGTATGAGTGATTATACTATACATGTTGATGAGAACTAGAACCCTCACAGTACTGTACAGTATGAGTGATTATACTAGACATGTTGATGAGAACTAGAACCCTCACAGTACTGTACAGTATGAGTGATTATATATGACATGTTGATGAGAACTAGAACCCTCACAGTACTGTACAGTATGAGTGATTATACTAGACATGTTGATGAGAACTAGAACCCTCACAGTACTGTACAGTATGAGTGATTATACTAGACATGTTGATGAGAACTAGAACCCTCACAGTACTGTACAGTATGAGTGATTATACTAGACATGTTGATGAGAACTAGAACCCTCACAGTACTGTACAGTATGAGTGATTATACTATACATGTTGATGAGAACTAGAACCCTCACAGTACTGTACAGTATGAGTGATTATACTAGACATGTTGATGAGAACTAGAACCCTCACAGTACTGTACAGTATGAGTGATTATACTATACATGTTGATGAGAACTAGAAGCCTCACAGTACTGTACAGTATGAGTGATTATGCTACAGTGCCTTGCGAAAGTATTCGGCCCCCTTGAACTTTGCGACCTTTTGCCACATTTCAGGCTTCAAACATAAAGATATAAAACTGTATTTTTTTGTGAAGAATCAACAACAAGTGGGACACACTCATGAAGTGGAACGACATTTATTGGATATTTCAAACTTTTTTAACAAATCAAAAACTGAAAAATTGGGCGTGCAAAATTATTCAGCCCCTTTACTTTCAGTGCAGCAAACTCTCTCCAGAAGTTCAGTGAGGATCTCTGAATGATCCAATGTTGACCTAAATGACTAATGATGATAAATACAATCCACCTGTGTGTAATCAAGTCTCTGTATAAATGCACCTGCACTGTGATAGTCTCAGAGGTCCGTTAAAAGCGCAGAGAGCATCATGAAGAACAAGGAACACACCAGGCAGGTCCGAGATACTGTTGTGAAGAAGTTTAAAGCCGGATTTGGATACAAAAAGATTTCCCAAGCTTTAAACATCCCAAGGAGCACTGTGCAAGCGATAATATTGAAATGGAAGGAGTATCAGACCACTGCAAATCTACCAAGACCTGGCCTTCCCGCTAAACTTTCAGCTCATACAAGGAGAAGACTGATCAGAGATGCAGCCAAGAGGCCCATGATCACTCTGGATGAACGGCAGAGATCTACAGCTGAGGTGGGAGACTCTGTCCATAGGACAACAATCAGTCGTATATTGCACAAATCTGGCCTTTATGGAAGAGTGGCAAGAAGAAAGCCATTTCTTAAAGATATCCATAAAACGTGTCGTTTAAAGTTTGCCACAAGCCACCTGGGAGACACACCAAACATGTGGAAGAAGGTGCTCTGGTCAGATTGAAATTGAACTTTTTGGCAACAATGCAAAACGTTATGTTTGGCGTAAAAGCAACACAGCTCATCACCCTGAACACACCATCCCCACTGTCAAACATGGTGGTGGCAGCATCATGGTTTGGGCCTGCTTTTCTTCAGCAGGGACAGGGAAGATGGTTAAAATTGATGGGAAGATGGATGGAGCCAAATACAGGACCATTCTGGAAGAAAACCTGATGGAGTCTGCAAAAGACCTGAGACTGGGACGGAGATTTGTCTTCCAACAAGACAATGATCCAAAACATAAAGCAAAATCTACAATGGAATGGTTCAAAAATAAACATATCCAGGTGTTAGAATGGCCAAGTCAAAGTCCAGACCTGAATCCAATCGAGAATTGAAAGAGAAGTGTTTTTTAGGTCAGTGTGTTGCATGCTTTCTGAGTGAGAATGGTTGTCAGTGTTATGGTTGAACAAGCTTATTTTGAGACTTGTATGAAGTGTTTTGGTGGGTTGAGTGAGTTTTGGAGGTGCGATTAGCTGTTTGGCCACGATGCATGTTAGTAATGCAGACTGAAGAGTTTTGAAAAAATGGCTTCTGTATTGACCGGTGCTTGTTAGCGATTGAAGAAAACTGTAAACAAGAAAATGGAGACACATTGACATAAAGTACAGACTTTTGCAAAATGGAAAGGAAGTCTGCAAAAAGATGAATAACCAGATATATAGAGACTTTGACAGAATATATGCCCTTTGCTCTTAGCTAATACACTCTCTGCACGATTAGCTGGCGATTGTTGCACATGATTATTCCAAAAAGTTCTGGGACACTGTAAAGTCCATGGAGAATAAGAACACCTCCTCCCAGCTGCCCACTGCACTGAAGATAGGAAACACTGTCACCACGGATAAATCCACCATAATTGAGAATTTCAATAAGCATTTTTCTACGGCTGGCCATGCTTTCCACCTGGCTACTCCTACCCCGGACAACAGCACTGCACCCCTAACAGCAACTCGCCCAAGCCTTCCCCATTTCTCCTTCTCCCAAATCCATTCAGCTGATGTTCTGAAAGAGCTGCAAAATCTGGACCCCTACAAATCAGCCGGGCTAGACAATCTGGACCCTTTCTTTCTAAAATTATCTGCCGAAATTGTTGCCACCCCTATTACTAGCCTGTTCAACCTCTCTTTCGTGTCGTCTGAGATTCCCAAAGATTGGAAAGCAGCTGCGGTCATCCCCCTCTTCAAAGGGGGGGACACTCTTGACCCAAACTGCTACAGACCTATATCTATCCTACCGTGCCTTTCTAAGGTCTTCGAAAGCCAAGTCAACAAACAGATTACCGACCATTTCGAATCTCACCATACCTTCTCTGCTATGCAATCTGGTTTCAGAGCTGGTCATGGGTGCACCTCAGCCACGCTCAAGGTCCTAAACGATATCTTAACCGCCATCGATAAGAAACATTACTGTGCAGCCGTATTCATTGATCTGGCCAAGGCTTTCAACTCTGTCAATCACCACATCCTCATCGGCAGACTCGACAGCCTTGGTTTCTCAAATGATTGCCTCGCCTGGTTCACCAACTACTTCTCTGATAGAGTTCAGTGTGTCAAATCGGAGGGTCTGCTGTCCGGACCTCTGGCAGTCTCTATGGGGGTACCACAGGGTTCAATTCTTGGACCGACTCTCTTTTCTGTATACATCAATGAGGTCGCTCTTGCTGCTGGTGAGTCCCTGATCCACCTCTACGCAGACGACACCATTCTGTATACTTCCGGCCCTTCTTTGGACACTGTGTTAACAACCCTCCAGGCAAGCTTCAATGCCATACAACTCTCCTTCCGTGGCCTCCAATTGCTCTTAAATACAAGTAAAACTAAATGCATGCTCTTCAACCGATCGCTACCTGCACCTACCCGCCTGTCCAACATCACTACTCTGGACGGCTCTGACTTAGAATACGTGGACAACTACAAATACTTAGGTGTCTGGTTAGACTGTAAACTCTCCTTCCAGACCCATATCAAACATCTCCAATCCAAAGTTAAATCTAGAATTGACTTCCTATTTCGCAACAAAGCATCCTTCACTCATGCTGCCAAACATACCCTTGTAAAACTGACCATCCTACCAATCCTCGACTTTGGCGATGTCATTTACAAAATAGCCTCCAATACCCTACTCAACAAATTGGATGCAGTCTATCACAGTGCAATCCGTTTTATCAGTAAAGCCCCATATACTACCCACCATTGCGACCTGTACGCTCTCGTTGGCTGGCCCTCGCTTCATACTCGTCGCCAAACCCACTGGCTCCATGTCATCTACAAGACCCTGCTAGGTAAAGTCCCCCCTTATCTCAGCTCGCTGGTCACCATAGCATCTCCCACCTGTAGCACACGCTCCAGCAGGTATATCTCTCTAGTCATCCCCAAAACCAATTCTTTCTTTGGCCGCCTCTCCTTCCAGTTCTCTGCTGCCAATGACTGGAACGAACTACAAAAATCTCTGAAACTGGAAACACTTATCTCCCTCACTAGCTTTAAGCACCAACTGTCAGAGCAGCTCACAGATTACTGCACCTGTACATAGCCCACCTATAATTTAGCCCAAACAACTACCACTTTCCCAACTGTATTTAATTTGTATTTATTTATTTTGCTCCTTTGCACCCCATTATTTTTATTTCTACTTTGCATATTCTTCCACTGCAAATCTACCATTCCAGTGTTTTACTTGCTATATTGTATTTACTTTGCCACCATGGCCTTTTTTGCCTTTACCTCCCTTCTCACCTCATTTGCTCACATTGTATATAGACTTGTTTATACTGTATTATTGACTGTATGTTTGTTTTACTCCATGTGTAACTCTGTGTCGCTGTATCTGTCGAACTGCTTTGCTTTATCTTGGCCAGGTCGCAATTGTAAATGAGAACTTGTTCTCAAGTTGCCTACCTGGTTAAATAAAGGTAAAATAAATAAATAAATAAAAATAGCCTGTCCTGGCTCTCCGGTGGCTTTACATTGAAAGTAACTGTAATTGAATCCGAGACAGCACTGTTTCAACCTTAGGGGATTCATAAATCATAGGACTGTTTCTAAAGCAGGTTTTCACTTGGACAGGGAAACACAATAGATTTACACTCAGCTGTGTGTGTGTGTGAGTGCATGTGTGTGTGTAAGCCTGTGTGGGTTGTGTGCACGTGTGTGTTCGTGCGTGTGTATCATAGACTTCACCTTACTGCAGCTCCACTCTACCAGACCTACTTATCGTCAACGTGTTCTAATACAATACCTGTCTTTTATTTCCATGTTGATTTAAAGACTCTCCTCATCTCTTCAATAGCCACCAGCTGGTGGTTTCCACAACCATTTGCCTAGAATTGCTACACTTACAGGTAGCTTATACTCACTTCCACTCTATTCTCAATAAGACAGAGAAGAAAGTAACCGTCACGATCGTCGAAATGATTGGACCAAGGCGCAGCGTACGTAGTGTACCACATATTTTTAATTAACCGAAACTCGCCAAACAAAACTAGTACAACCGAAACGTGCCGCTACTGGTGTGCACACAGGCAACCAACTGTAGACAAGATCCCACAAAACACAATGGGAAAAATGGCTACCTAAATATGATCCAACAATCAGAGACAACGATAAACAGCTGTCTCTGATTGGGAACCATGCCAGGCCAACATAAATCATGAATCACCCAGATGACCCACCCTAGTCACTAACCAACAGAGAATAAACAGCTCTCTATGGGCGCGACAGTAACTTTCAGGTTCACAAGACGAGTCACCATTTGTTCCCTTCCCGAACAAACCCATCAGTAGAGACCCTAACAACAAAAGCAGCAGAAATAGACAGATAAACAGTGGTGGAAAAAGTACCCAATGATACTTCAGGAAAAATCGATATATACCTTACAATAGAAAATGACTCACGTAAAAGTGAGTCACCCAGTAAAATACGACTTGAGTAAAAGTATTTGGTTATAAATATACTTAAGTATCAAAAGTAAATGTAATTGCAAAAATATTGTTGTGGTAATTATTTTAATGAAAGGAGAGACTTTTAGAATTCTTCAAAACAATTATTTAAGTACTGCAGTAATGGAGCTCGTCAACGACCCACCCGTAGGTGATTCGTGGAGAGCCCAACCACCACGACTAAGCCACAGCATTTTATAGCAAAGTCCATCCTCCTGGATGTTCATGACAAGCAACTGATGTGTGGAATGGGTCAAAAGGTTAGGATTTCTATGAAAGAAATTAATAATTCACAGGAGACAGTATCTGCTGTGAAGACTGTTCTAAATGTAAGGAAACCAGGATTTGGCCCCCCAAAATGAGGTTCCTCTCAACCCGAGCCATCTCTCCCTGGTAACTTCCATTATACAAACACCAATTCAACATGCTTCAAGAGGGCCACCATTGGTCCTGTTCCCAAGAAAGCTAAGGTAACTGAGCTAAACGACTACCGCCCCGTAGCACTCACTTCCATCATCATGAAGTGCTTTGAGAGACTAGTCAAGGACCATATCACCTCCACCCTACCTGACACCCTAGACCCACTCCAATTTGCTTACCGCTCCAATAGGTCCACAGACAACGCAATCTCAATCACACTGCACAATGCCCTAAACCATCTGGACAAGAGGAATACCTATGTAAGAATGCTGTTCATCGACTACAGCACAGCATTTAACAACATAGTACCCTCCAAACTCGTCATTAAGCTCGAGACCCTGGGTCTCAACCCCGCAACTGGTCCCTGGACTTCCTGACGGGCCGTCCCCAGGTGGTGAGGGTAGGAAACAACATCTCCACCCTGCTGATCGTCAACACTGGGGCCCCACAAGGGTGCGTTCTCAGCCCTCTCCTGTACTCCCTGTTCACACATGACTGCGTGGCCATGCATGCCTCCAACTCAATCATCAAGTTTGCAGACGACACTACAGTGGTAGGCTTGATTACCAACAACGACGAGACGGTCTACAGAGAGGAGGTTAGGGCCCTTGCAGTGTGGTGTCAGGAAAATAACCTCACACTCAATGTCAACAAAACAAAGGAGATTATTGTGGACTTCAGGAAACAGCAGAGGGAGCAGCCCCCTATCCACATCGACGGGACAGTAGTGGAGAAGGTGGAAAGTTTTAAGTTCCTCGGCGTACACATCAGGGACAAACTGAAATGGTCCACCCACACAGACGGCATGGTGAAGAAGGCGCAGCAGCGCCTCTTCAACCTCAGGAGGCTGAAGAAATTCAGCTTGTCACCAAAAATACTCACAAACATTTACAGATGCACAATCGAGAGCATCCTGTCGGGCTGTATCACCGCCTGGTTCGGCAACTGCACCGCCCACAACTGTAAGGCCAACCAGAGGGTAGTGAGGTCTGCACAACGCATCACCGGGGGGGGCAAACTACCTGCCCCCCAGGACACCTACACCACCCGATGTCACAGGAAGGCCAAAAAGATCATCAAGGACAACAACCACCCGAGCCACTGCCTGTTCACCCCGCTATCATCCAGAAGGCGAGGCCAGTACAGGTGCATCGAAGCTGGGACCGAGAGACTGAAAAACAGCATCTATCTCAAGGCCATTAGACTGTTAAACAGCCATCACTAACATTGAGTGGCGGCTGCCAACATACTGACTCAAATCTCCAGCCACTTTAATAATTACAAATGGGATGTAATACATGTATCACTAGCCACTTTAAACAATGCCACTTTATATAATGTTTACATACCCTACATTACTCATCTCATATGTATATACTGTACTCTATACCATCTACTGCATCTTGCCTATGCCGTTCGGCCATCGCTCATCCACATATTGTTATGTACATATTCATTCCTTTACACTTGTGTGTATAAGGTAGTTGTTGTGAAATTGTTTGATTCCTTGTTAGATATTACTCCATGGTCGGAATTAGAAGCGCAAGCATTTCGCTACACTCGCATTAACATCTGCTAACCATGTGTATGTGACCAATACAATTTAATTTTATTTGAATTGCATGCTAAGTCAGACTGGAGTCATCTTCCTCACATTATTTGAATGTGGCTCCTTAGGTTTATCACCTAAGGCATCATAAATCAGTTGCCAGAGTTAAATCTCAGAAGCTCCTCTCAGTTCACACAGACACAATAGAGTTCTAAGAAGCCCATTCTGTTGCATAAAACACCCATTCAATGCAATAACAGAATTATAACATAATCTTGTCATTTCACCACCACAATATACTGAAGTATCAAATGTCAAAGTAAAAGTATAAATCATTTAAAATGTATTATATTAAGCAAACCAGACTCTACTATTTTGTTTATTTTATTTTTTATACACTCCGACACTCAGACATAATTTACAAACAAAGCATGTGTTTAGTGAGTCCTCCAGATCAGAGGCAGTAGGGATGACCAGGGATGTTCTCTGTTTAGTGAGTCCTCCAGATCAGAGGCAGTAGGGATGACCAGGGCTGTTCTCTGTTTAGTGAGTCCTCCAGATCAGAGGCAGTAGGGATGACCAGGGATGTTCTCTGTTTAGTGAGTCCTCCAGATCAGAGGCAGTAGGGATGACCAGGGATGTTCTCTGTTTAGTGATTCCTCCAGATCAGAGGCAGTAGGGATGACCAGGGATGTTCTCTGTTTAGTGAGTCCTCCAGATCAGAGGCAGTAGTGATGACCAGGGATGTTCTCTGTTTAGTGAGTCCTCCAGATCAGAGGCAGTAGGGATGACCAGGGATATTCTCTGTTTAGTGAGTCCTCCAGATCAGAGGCAGTAGTGATGACCAGGGATGTTCTCTGTTTAGTGAGTCCTCCAGATCAGAGGCAGTAGGGATGACCAGGGATATTCTCTGTTTAGTGAGTCCTCCAGATCAGAGGTAGTAGGGATGACCAGGGATATTCTCTGTTTAGTGAGTCCTCCAGATCAGAGGCAGTAGGGATGACCAGTGATGTTCTCTGTTTAGTGAGTCCTCCAGATCAGAGGCAGTAGGGATGACCAGGGATGTTCTCTGTTTAGTGAGTCCTCCAGATCAGAGGCAGTAGGGATGACCAGGGCTGTTCTCTGTTTAGTGAGTCCTCCAGATCAGAGGTAGTAGGGATGACCAGGGATATTCTCTGTTTAGTGAGTCCTCCAGATCAGAGGCAGTAGGGATGACCAGGGATATTCTCTGTTTAGTGAGTCCTCCAGATCAGAGGCAGTAGTGATGACCAGGGATGTTCTCTGTTTAGTGAGTCCTCCAGATCAGAGGCAGTAGGGATGACCAGGGATATTCTCTGTTTAGTGAGTCCTCCAGATCAGAGGTAGTAGGGATGACCAGGGGTATTCTCTGTTTAGTGAGTCCTCCAGATCAGAGGCAGTAGGGATGACCAGTGATGTTCTCTGTTTAGTGAGTCCTCCAGATCAGAGGCAGTAGGGATGACCAGGGATGTTCTCTGTTTAGTGAGTCCTCCAGATCAGAGGCAGTAGGGATGACCAGGGCTGTTCTCTGTTTAGTGAGTCCTCCAGATCAGAGGTAGTAGGGATGACCAGGGATATTCTCTGTTTAGTGAGTCTGCCAGATCAGAGGCAGTAGGGATGACCAGGGATGTTCTCTGTTTAGTGAGTCCTCCAGATCAGAGGCAGTAGGGATGACCAGGGATGTTCTCTGTTTAGTGAGTCCTCCAGATCAGAGGCAGTAGGGATGACCAGGGATGTTCTCTGTTTAGTGAGTCCTCCAGATCAGAGGCAGTAGGGATGACCAGGGATGTTCTCTGTTTAGTGAGTCCTCCAGATCAGAGGCAGTAGGGATGACCAGGGATGTTCTCTGTTTAGTGAGTCCTCCAGATCAGAGGCAGTAGGGATGACCAGGGATGTTCTCTGTTTAGTGAGTCCTCCAGATCAGAGGCAGTAGGGATGACCAGGGATGTTCTCTGTTTAGTGAGTCCTCCAGATCAGAGGCAGTAGGGATGACCAGTGATGTTCTCTGTTTAGTGAGTCCTCCAGATCAGAGGCAGTAGGGATGACCAGTGATGTTCTCTGTTTAGTGAGTCCTCCAGATCAGAGGCAGTAGGGATGACCAGGGATGTTCTCTGTTTAGTGAGTCCTCCAGATCAGAGGCAGTAGGGATGACCAGGGATGTTCTCTGTTTAGTGAGTCCTCCAGATCAGAGGCAGTAGGGATGACCAGGGCTGTTCTCTGTTTAGTGAGTCCTCCAGATCAGAGGCAGTAGGGATGACCAGGGATGTTCTCTGTTTAGTGAGTCCTCCAGATCAGAGGCAGTAGGGATGACCAGGGATGTTCTCTGTTTAGTGAGTCCTCCAGATCAGAGGCAGTAGGGATGACCAGGGATGTTCTCTGTTTAGTGAGTCCTCCAGATCAGAGGCAGTAGGGATGACCAGGGATGTTCTCTGTTTAGTGAGTCCTCCAGATCAGAGGCAGTAGGGATGACCAGGGATGTTCTCTGTTGAGTGAGTCCTCCAGATCAGAGGCAGTAGGGATGACCAGGGATGTTCTCTGTTGAGTGAGTCCTCCAGATCAGAGGCAGTAGGGATGACCAGGGATGTTCTCTGTTTAGTGAGTCCTCCAGATCAGAGGCAGTAGGGATGACCAGGGATGTTCTCTGTTTAGTGAGTCCTCCAGATCAGAGGCAGTAGGGATGACCAGGGATGTTCTCTGTTTAGTGAGTCCACCAGATCAGAGGTAGTAGGGATGACCAGGGATGTTCTCTGTTTAGTGAGTCCTCCAGATCAGAGGCAGTAGGGATGTTCTCTGTTTAGTGAGTCCATCAGATCAGAGGCAGTAGGGATGACCAGGGATGTTCTCTGTTTAGTGAGTCCTCCAGATCTGATGCAGTAGGGATGACCAGGGATGTTCTCTGTTTAATGAGTCCTCCAGATCAGAGGCAGTAGGGATGACCAGGGATGTTCTCTGTTTAGTGAGGGATGACCAGGGATGTTCTCTGTTGAGTGAGTCCTCCAGATCAGAGGCAGTAGTGATGACCAGGGATGTTCTCTGTTTAGTGAGTCCTCCAGATCAGAGGCAGTAGGGATGACCAGGGATATTCTCTTGATAAGTATGTAAATTGGACCATTTTCCTGCCCTCCTAAGCATTCAAAATGTAACAAGTACTTTTGGTTATCAGGGAAAATGTATGGAGTAAAATGGACATTATTTTCTTTAGGAATGTAGTGAAGTAAAAGTAAAAGTTGTTAAAAATATAAACAATAAAGTAAAGTACAGATGCCCCAAAAAACTACTTAAGTAGTACTTTACAGTAGTTTTACCTAAGTACTTTACACCTCTGCGGATAAATAGTCATCTATTAATAGTTTGATGTCTGTCGTACTGTGTTGCCAATGGGACCAGATGAAAGGCTGTGTGGCTGCTAACTGCTGGTTCCTCTGATGGCCTATTGATTTTGGCATCCACCAGATCTCGATCTCTCTTGCTTGCTCGCACTCGTCTGTCTGTCTGTCTGTCTGTCTGTCTGTCTGTCTGTCTGTCTGTCTGTCTGTCTGTCTGTCTGTCTGTCTGTCTGTCTGGCTGTCTGTCTGTCTATTGCTCTTTCTCTATTGCTCTCTCTAACTCTTTATTTCTCTTGTTCTGTCTTTCTGTTTCTCTCTCCAGGCTCAGTCCTATTGCGTTAGATGAGAGCAGCCATGTTTCCTGAACTGCTCACACAAACACACATACAACACCAATGACCGGACAAAAAGGACAAAAGGGGCACTCCAAAAATTGACCCTATGTTTTGCGGTTAATTTGTCCATATAGTGCTGACTATATTTCCCATGTCCCCGTGCAGGATTGGTGGGGCTGTGCCCATCGTGTTCCCCTACTTTGCTGAGTTCCTGGCGAGGGAGAAGAGAGGAGAGCACCTGAGCTGGCTCTGCATGTTCTGGATGATAGGAGGGATCTACGCCTCGGCCATGGCCTGGCTCATCATACCACACTACGGTGAGTGACTGACAGCCCTGTCCTCCTATCAGGTACAGGATTATCTGAGTGACTCACTTAGTTCTCCTATAATAACCGTTCTACAGCAAGTTACATTTGTCACGTGATTGACATTAGCAACTTAGGCCTGAACGGGCTGCAACCCGTATCCTAGAATGGACAAGTATATTTAACAGCAACCAAAGCGAGAGAAGAGGGACGAAAGAGAGAACGAGAGGGGATTAGAGAAAGAAAGGACAGAATAGAGGAGAGAGGGCCAACAGTTAGAAAAGAGAAGGAGATGGAGAGGAATGAAAAGAGGGAAAGAGAAGGAGATGGAGAGGAATGAAAAGAGGGAAAGAGAAGGAGATCGAGAGGAATGAAAAGAGGGAAAGAGAAGGAAAGAAAAAGAAAGAGGGAAGGAGAAGTGAAGATGATTTATGTGGGCGGTGCCAGGGATATTTAAAGGGTGAAGGAAAGACTGAGAGAGGGAGGGAGGGACAGAGGGGGATCGATAAAGAAAAGCAGAGTGGGAGAGACAGGGGGAGAGAGAGGGGGAGGGAGGGACAGAGGGTGATCGATAAAGAAAAGCAGAGTGGGAGAGACGGGGAGAGAGAGAGGGAGCAGGGACGAGGGAGGGAGGGACAGAGGGTGATCGATAAAGAAAAGCAGAGTGGGAGAGACAGGGGGAGAGAGAGAGGGAGCAGGGACGAGGGAGGGAGGGACAGAGGGTGATCGATAAAGAAAAGCAGAGTGGGAGAGACAGGGGGAGGGAGAGAGGGAGGGAGGGACAGAGGGTGATCGATAAAGAAAAGCAGAGTGGGAGAGACGGGGAGAGAGAGAGGGAGCAGGGACGAGGGAGGGAGGGACAGAGGGTGATCGATAAAGAAAAGCAGAGTGGGAGAGACAGGGGGAGAGAGAGAGGGAGCAGGGACGAGGGAGGGAGGGACAGAGGGTGATCGATAAAGAAAAGCAGAGTGGGAGAGACAGGGGGAGAGAGAGAGGGAGCAGGGACGAGGGAGGGAGGGACAGAGGGTGATCGATAAAGAAAAGCAGAGTGGGAGAGACAGGGGGAGGGAGAGAGGGAGGGAGGGACAGAGGGTGATCGATAAAGAAAAGCAGAGTGGGAGAGACGGGGAGAGAGAGAGGGAGCAGGGACGAGGGAGGGAGGGACAGAGGGTGATCGATAAAGAAAAGCAGAGTGGGAGAGACAGGGGGAGAGAGAGAGGGAGCAGGGACGAGGGAGGGAGGGACAGAGGGTGATCGATAAAGAAAAGCAGAGTGGGAGAGACAGGGGGAGGGAGAGAGGGAGGGAGGGACAGAGGGTGATCGATAAAGAAAAGCAGAGTGGGAGAGACGGGGAGAGAGAGAGGGAGCAGGGACGAGGGAGGGAGGGACAGAGGGTGATCGATAAAGAAAAGCAGAGTGGGAGAGACAGGGGGAGAGAGAGAGGGAGCAGGGACGAGGGAGGGAGGGACAGAGGGTGATCGATAAAGAAAAGCAGAGTGGGAGAGACAGGGGAGGGAGAGAGGGAGGGAGGGACAGAGGGTGATCGATAAAGAAAAGCAGAGTGGGAGAGACGGGGAGAGAGAGAGGGAGCAGGGACGAGGGAGGGAGGGACAGAGGGTGATCGATAAAGAAAAGCAGAGTGGGAGAGACAGGGGGAGAGAGAGAGGGAGCAGGGATGAGGGAGGGAGGGACAGAGGGTGATCGATAAAGAAAAGCAGAGTGGGAGAGACAGGGGGAGAGAGAGAGGGAGCAGGGACGAGGGAGGGAGGGACAGAGGGTGATCGATAAAGAAAAGCAGAGTGGGAGAGACAGGGGGAGAGAGAGAGGGAGCAGGGACGAGGGAGGGAGGGACAGAGGGGGATCGATAAAGAAAAGCAGAGTGGGAGAGACAGGGGGAGGGAGAGAGGGAGGGAGGGACAGAGGGTGATCGATAAAGAAAAGCAGAGTGGGAGAGACAGGGGGAGAGAGAGAGGGAGAAGGGACGAGGGAGGGAGGGACAGAGGGTGATCGATAAAGAAAAGCAGAGTGGGAGAGACAGGGGGAGAGAGAGAGGGAGGGAGGGACAGAGGGTGATCGATAAAGAAAAGCAGAGTGGGAGAGACAGGGGGAGAGAGAGAGGGAGAAGGGATGAGGGAGAACGTGAACAGGAAAAAGAAAGACTGGTGAATTGAGAGAAAGGGAGAGCAAATGAAGGATAGAGACGAAGGAGGGGGGGTGATTGAAGAGGTGTGGTGAATGCATGGTGGTGTATGCAATGTAGTGTGGGTGTAGGCAGGTGTAGAATTATCAGTGAAGTCATTGATTTACTATAAAAGACTGTTGAGTGCAGAAGGTAAAAACGCACTCGACATAAAACGCACGACATGTCTTCACACACACACACGCACCACACACCGTTAACACCTTTGTCTCTCTGTGTGAAGCAGCTGTGTGTGTGTCATAGGTTCTGCCGCAGTGGACTCTTCATTGACTGCTGCTGGCCAGAGGCTGCAGGACTCCTCTTCCTGGAAAACCTGAGTGTCTGTGTGTGTGTTTGCTGAATTAAGTTGAGGGGCGTAACCTCACAGCCGTAATGTTTTGTATGTGAAGTGTGTCTGTGAGGAGCTGTGCATGTCTGTGGTTACTGTATACTGTACACTCAAATTGCAAATCTAATCGGGGTTTATTTGTCATGTACACAGATTAGCAGATGTTAAAGGAGTAGTTCACTATTTTACAACATGATGTTAGATGGTTCCTGACCCTGGAGGTAGTTTATGAGCAAGGAGAAACTGTAACCCATGGTTCATTCTTCTCTAAAGTGACGGTGGGCATGTTATCTTAAAAAATATATCATTTCCAAACCACCTGAAGTCAACTCCATATTTGGTTTGATGATACCTATAGGTGATTTGGCCGTTTTTAAAAATATATATATATATTTTTACATGTACCCATCACTTCCATAAATCTTTAGCTAGCGGTGGCTAAAGTTAGCTGAAGTTTGTCATGGCTGTTTAAAGAAAAACTGAAACTCCCCGCTCCCTAATATTAGAAACAGGTCAATTTAACTCCCCCAATAATACAGTGCCTTGCGAAAGTATTCGGCCCCCTTGAACTTTGCGACCTTTTGCCACATTTCAGGCTTCAAATATAAAGATAGAAAACTGTATTTTTTTGTGAAGAATCAACAACAAGTGGGACACAATCATGAAGTGGAACGACATTTATTGGATATTTCAAACTTTTTTAACAAATCAAAAACTGAAAAATTGGGCGTGCAAAAATATTCTGTATAATATGATGAGTTTGATTGGAAAAACATCCCCACTGTAAAGTGCCAGGCAGCTAATGGCTTTATGTGGCTTTGCACCACAGTGACTCAGTTTCTAATTTTATGAGGAGGCAGCCTGCCCAATGTATTGCTTTGGTCTGCAGTAACAGTTCAACAGCGTGCACTACTCTCTCTCACTTTGTGGTGTTTGCTGAGGAGAGGTAGCGCAGCTATATTCATGAGCGCTCCAATGTATAAATGTTTTGAGAGTTTCAAACGAGTAAAAGTTCATGAACATTTCATAAATGTATTCCTATGTTGTTGTTTAACTAGCAAACTACTGCTGATGATATAAGATTGTGTAAAAAAATGTTTTATACCGAGTGACCCAATGCTAAGTTGGCTATTTTTGCTAGGCTAACATTAGCTAGCTAAACTAGCTCCAAAGCACAGATTGAAGAATGAGCCTTCACTGGATGTATAAATCTGAAGCATCCGGACAAATTTGGTGATGAGAGGAATCCCAGTGACCAGCAGTGGGAGAAGGTGGAGCGAGATGGAATTTGGTGATGAGAGGAATCCCAGTGACCAGCAGTGGGAGAAGGTGGAGCGAGATGGAATTTGGTGATGAGAGGAATCCCAGTGACCAGCAGTGGGAGAAGGTGGAGCGAGATGGAATTTGGTGATGAGAGGAATCCCAGTGACCAGCAGTGGGAGAAGGTGGAGCGAGATGGAATTTGGTGATGAGAGGAATCCCAGTGACCAGCAGTGGGAGAAGGTGGAGTGAGATGGAATTTGGTGATGAGAGGAATCCCAGTGACCAGCAGTGGGAGAAGGTGGAGCGAGATGGAATTTGGTGATGAGAGGAATCCCAGTGACCAGCAGTGGGAGAAGGTGGAGCGAGATGGAATTTGGTGATGAGAGGAATCCCAGTGACCAGCAGTGGGAGAAGGTGGAGCGAGATGGAATTTGGTGATGAGAGGAATCCCAGTGACCAGCAGTGGGAGAAGGTGGAGCGAGATGGAATTTGGTGATGAGAGGAATCCCAGTGACCAGCAGTGGGAGAAGGTGGAGTGAGATGGAATTTGGTGATGAGAGGAATCCCAGTGACCAGCAGTGGGAGAAGGTGGAGCGAGATGGAATTTGGTGATGAGAGGAATCCCAGTGACCAGCAGTGGGAGAAGGTGGAGCGAGATGGAATTTGGTGATGAGAGGAATCCCAGTGACCAGCAGTGGGAGAAGGTGGAGCGAGATGGAATTTGGTGATGAGAGGAATCCCAGTGACCAGCAGTGGGAGAAGGTGGAGCGAGATGGAATTTGGTGATGAGAGGAATCCCAGTGACCAGCAGTGGGAGAAGGTGGAGCGAGATGGAATTTGGTGATGAGAGGAATCCCAGTGACCAGCAGTGGGAGAAGGTGGAGCGAGATGGAATTTGGTGATGAGAGGAATCCCAGTGACCAGCAGTGGGAGAAGGTGGAGCGAGATGGAATTTGGTGATGAGAGGAATCCCAGTGACCAGCAGTGGGAGAAGGTGGAGCGAGATGGAATTTGGTGATGAGAGGAATCCCAGTGACCAGCAGTGGGAGAAGGTGGAGCGAGATGGAATTTGGTGATGAGAGGAATCCCAGTGACCAGCAGTGGGAGAAGGTGGAGCGAGATGGAATTTGGTGATGAGAGGAATCCCAGTGACCAGCAGTGGGAGAAGGTGGAGCGAGATGGAATTTGGTGATGAGAGGAATCCCAGTGACCAGCAGTGGGAGAAGGTGGAGCGAGATGGAATTTGGTGATGAGAGGAATCCCAGTGACCAGCAGTGGGAGAAGGTGGAGCGAGATGGAATTTGGTGATGAGAGGAATCCCAGTGACCAGCAGTGGGAGAAGGTGGAGCGAGATGGAATTTGGTGATGAGAGGAATCCCAGTGACCAGCAGTGGGAGAAGGTGGAGCGAGATGGAATTTGGTGATGAGAGGAATCCCAGTGACCAGCAGTGGGAGAAGGTGGAGCGAGATGGAATTTGGTGATGAGAGGAATCCCAGTGACCAGCAGTGGGAGAAGGTGGAGCGAGATGGAATTTGGTGATGAGAGGAATCCCAGTGACCAGCAGTGGGAGAAGGTGGAGCGAGATGGAATTTGGTGATGAGAGGAATCCCAGTGACCAGCAGTGGGAGAAGGTGGAGCGAGATGGAATTTGGTGATGAGAGGAATCCCAGTGACCAGCAGTGGGAGAAGGTGGAGCGAGATGGAATTTGGTGATGAGAGGAATCCCAGTGACCAGCAGTGGGAGAAGGTGGAGCGAGATGGAATTTGGTGATGAGAGGAATCCCAGTGACCAGCAGTGGGAGAAGGTGGAGCGAGATGGAATTTGGTGATGAGAGGAATCCCAGTGACCAGCAGTGGGAGAAGGTGGAGCGAGATGGAATTTGGTGATGAGAGGAATCCCAGTGACCAGCAGTGGGAGAAGGTGGAGCGAGATGGAATTTGGTGATGAGAGGAATCCCAGTGACCAGCAGTGGGAGAAGGTGGAGCGAGATGGAATTTGGTGATGAGAGGAATCCCAGTGACCAGCAGTGGGAGAAGGTGGAGCGAGATGGAATTTGGTGATGAGAGGAATCCCAGTGACCAGCAGTGGGAGAAGGTGGAGCGAGATGGAATTTGGTGATGAGAGGAATCCCAGTGACCAGCAGTGGGAGAAGGTGGAGCGAGATGGAATTTGGTGATGAGAGGAATCCCAGTGACCAGCAGTGGGAGAAGGTGGAGCGAGATGGAATTTGGTGATGAGAGGAATCCCAGTGACCAGCAGTGGGAGAAGGTGGAGCGAGATGGAATTTGGTGATGAGAGGAATCCCAGTGACCAGCAGTGGGAGAAGGTGGAGCGAGATGGAATTTGGTGATGAGAGGAATCCCAGTGACCAGCAGTGGGAGAAGGTGGAGCGAGATGGAATTTGGTGATGAGAGGAATCCCAGTGACCAGCAGTGGGAGAAGGTGGAGCGAGATGGAATTTGGTGATGAGAGGAATCCCAGTGACCAGCAGTGGGAGAAGGTGGAGCGAGATGGAATTTGGTGATGAGAGGAATCCCAGTGACCAGCAGTGGGAGAAGGTGGAGCGAGATGGAATTTGGTGATGAGAGGAATCCCAGTGACCAGCAGTGGGAGAAGGTGGAGCGAGATGGAATTTGGTGATGAGAGGAATCCCAGTGACCAGCAGTGGGAGAAGGTGGAGCGAGATGGAATTTGGTGATGAGAGGAATCCCAGTGACCAGCAGTGGGAGAAGGTGGAGCGAGATGGAATTTGGTGATGAGAGGAATCCCAGTGACCAGCAGTGGGAGAAGGTGGAGCGAGATGGAATTTGGTGATGAGAGGAATCCCAGTGACCAGCAGTGGGAGAAGGTGGAGCGAGATGGAATTTGGTGATGAGAGGAATCCCAGTGACCAGCAGTGGGAGAAGGTGGAGCGAGATGGAATTTGGTGATGAGAGGAATCCCAGTGACCAGCAGTGGGAGAAGGTGGAGCGAGATGGAATTTGGTGATGAGAGGATCCCAGTGACCAGCAGTGGGAGAAGGTGGAGCGAGATGGAATTTGGTGATGAGAGGAATCCCAGTGACCAGCAGTGGGGAGAAGGTGGAGCGAGATGGAATTTGGTGATGAGAGGAATCCCAGTGACCAGCAGTGGGAGAAGGTGGAGCGAGATGGAATTTGGTGATGAGAGGAATCCCAGTGACGCAGCAGTGGGAGAAGGTGGAGCGAGATGGAATTTGGTGATGAGAGGAATCCCAGTGACCAGCAGTGGGAGAAGGTGGAGCGAGATGGAATTTGGTGATGAGAGGATCCCAGTGACCAGCAGTGGGAGAAGGTGGAGCGAGATGGAATTTGGTGATGAGAGGAATCCCAGTGACCAGCAGTGGGAGAAGGTGGAGCGAGATGGAATTTGGTGATGAGAGGAATCCCAGTGACCAGCAGTGGGAGAAGGTGGAGCGAGATGGAATTTGGTGATGAGAGGAATCCCAGTGACCAGCAGTGGGAGAAGGTGGAGCGAGATGGAATTTGGTGATGAGAGGAATCCCAGTGACCAGCAGTGGGAGAAGGTGGAGCGAGATGGAATTTGGTGATGAGAGGAATCCCAGTGACCAGCAGTGGGAGAAGGTGGAGCGAGATGGAATTTGGTGATGAGAGGAATCCCAGTGACCAGCAGTGGGAGAAGGTGGAGCGAGATGGAATTTGGTGATGAGAGGAATCCCAGTGACCAGCAGTGGGAGAAGGTGGAGTGAGAAGGAATTTGTCCGACATTCTGCAAATTTTCTCATCTATGAAACATTTGATCTCAATACATCTCAATGCAAAAATTGCATTTTTTTAGAAAGAGTGCAAGGGCGAATTGGGTTATTGCACGTATGTACATCACATAGTAGGTGTTCCAAAAACAAAAAAAACGTGATTACATGCTAGAATGTGGCAATATGATCTCACTAGCTCGTGTTTGGCTCTGCCCACCTCGTTGCTTGTTCTGCCCACTGTGACTCATTTGCTCCCGTTGGAAATGACAGGCTGTGGTCTATCTTGGGTTGGTAATACAACATCTTTGACCAAAGCCAGCACAGTATCTGGAGCTTCCCCTTTGCCTTTTCAATTGCAGCTTCAGATAAGAAGCAGTAGATCATAGTTGATCATATGATTATGGCTGGGTTCAAAGTGAGTGAGAGAGAGCAATATAGTGAGTGAGAGAGATTAGAGAGAGAGCACCGTCCATGTTGAAGCAGGGAGAAGATGAACAGGTTATCAAGTGAGAATTTTGAGTTAAAAAGCCCTATCAGTTCAATTCCTCCTCTTTACTGACAGTACAGGGGGGTCAGGGACAGTTAGTAGAGGGAGATCCCTGCCATGTTGAGGCACAGGGAGAGTAATAACAGATAACAGGTCATCAGGTGAGAATTTGGAATTTGAGTTATAAGGCAGTCTGGTAAAGCATGTTGCACAGCAATTTAAGTTGCACACAGGATTGGAACTATCAGTTCAACTCCTCATCTTTGCTGACTCTAGCCCACGTGCTATACCAAATGTTGTTGCCTACATTCAGATTTCATTTGGTTTCATTTGATTGCCTTACGGAGGGAATAACTACACTTTGTATTTGGCCATGTTTCCATGTTATGTTACAATCCCGGATACCTCTTTGGAAAGCAACTCTTGCCCTAATTTTGTCGACTTTGTTAACTAGGGACTGGACATTAGTGGACAGAAGTGGTGGGTGGTGTGCGCTTTGTGGCAATAGTTTGGGGAAGGCCCTTTTCTGTTTCAGCATGACAATGCCCCCCGTGCACAAAGCGAGGTCCATACAGAAATTGTTTGGCGAGATCTGTGTGGAAGAACTTGACTGGCCTGCGCAGAGCCCTGGCCTCAACCTCATCAAAAACCATTGGGATGAATTGGAACGCTGACTGCGAGCCAAAGGCCTAATCGCCCAGCATCAGTGCCCGACCTCACTAATGCTCTTGTGGCTGAATGGAGTGGAGAGAGGAAGCTGTTAGAGCAGCAAAGGGAGGACACTTCATATGAATGCCCATGATTTTAGAATGAGATGTTTGACGAACAGGTGTCCACATATTTTTGGTCATGTAGTGTAGTTTGACTGTCACTGAATTATTTTATGAATTAACACTGCAATTAAATTGTGTAACCAAGTAAGAAGTTTGTGAACTCAGATTCCCTCGACTCCTTTTAAGTTAATTGGGTATAAGAAATGAGTTATTCACGACCATGTACTAGCCAAGCGTAATGATGGGTACATAAATAGAATAATAGTTTTTGACATGTAAATGTAGTTAAATAAGGGTTCTGGTGGTGACTTTCTGAACTGTTAAAAGTAAGAACACAGTTTAAAGTAATATAGAAAAATAGTGGTGTTTCCGTTGTGATTGTAGTATATTAACCAATTTAACAGCACATTTTTTCAAATGTATTTTCACTTCAAAATTAACCAGTAATAACAATTTCACAACTTTTTAATGTTTTTTTTAAATCTCCCATGTGGGGTATGGGAGATCCGACTGCATACTGTACCGCCAGGTCCCCCTGTTGACAACGGAAACCCATTGACCCCCAAAATCCAACACAAAGTTACGCCCTTGAACTGAACAATGGATTACAGTTTCTCCTGGCTTGTAGACTACTTTCAGGGCGAGGAACCTTCTAACATCAAGATGTAAAATAGTGAACTACTCCTTTAAAGCAGATGCAGCGAAATGCTTGTGTTTCTAGCTCCAGCTGTACAGTAAATGTTGAACAGTGAAATACTAATACAAAAAATATACAGTACCTGACCACTGTTAAAACTAACTGAAGGGCCTCCCAAGTGGCGCAGCAATCTAAGGCACTGCATCGCAGTGCTAGAGGCGTTTCTACAGACCTGGATTCGATCCCAGGCAGTGTCACAACCGGACGTGATCGGGAGTCCCATAGGGCGGAACACAATTGACCCAGTGTCATCCGGGTTTTGGGAGGGTTTGGCCGGTCGTGCTTTACTTGGCTCAGTGACTCTAGCGACTCCTTGTGGTGGGCCAGGCGTCTGCAGGCTGACCTCGGTTGTCAGTTGAACGGTGTTTCCTCCGACACATTGGTGCAGCTGGCTTTCGGGTTAAGCGGGCAGGTGTTAAGAAGCGCAGTTTCATGTTTCGGAGGACGCACGATCCGACCTCCACCTCCAGAGCCCGCCGGGGAGTTGCAGCGATAAGACAAGATCGAATTTGGGGAGAAAAAGGAGGTAAAAAATGACTACTAATAATAATAATAATAATAACTTCAAGCGGGTACAGCCACAGTGTTCACAGTAAGCGTGCGCTGGAAGTTGCACATTTTTACGACGTTCAAGTTTGCGCTCAGTAGACCTGAAATTTGCTCAGTGATTTAACATTGGTCGTGGGCAATGCGCTGAGACCAAGGATACTGCAGGTGTTTATGTGTGTGTGGTGTGAGATTGCATTATACTGCATAGCGTAGCTCAATAAATCGTGTTGTGTGTGTGTGCTCGAGGATGCTTGTACGTGTGCATACGTGTGTGTGAATCAGTCAGCCATACCCTCCAGTCCACTATAATTCTCCTAATGAGATTTGTACTGGTAGAGTCTACACACACACACACACACACACACACACACACACACACACACACACACACACACACACACACACACACACACACACACACACACACACACACACACACACACACACACACAACCCTCAAACAGACATGATTTGGTTTACAATGCTGTTTGTGGATTTGGTTTACAATACTGTGATATCACCATAACTCCCCCTTACACTTCTGGTATCTCCCTGACATAACCATAGAAATAGAATCCATGGATTGATTTACTTTTTTAATATAATACATTGATTATATTTTTATGTATTCTATTCTATTATATGACAGCTCTGTGGCTTTCTCCCTCCACCCTAGGGGCAAGCCAGAATACCACCCATACACTGACTGTAAAATCACCAACTGTCTGCTTGCTGTCTGCTTGCTGTCTGCTTGCTGTCTGCTTGCTGTCTGCTTGCTGTCTGCTTGCTGTCTGCTTGCTGTCTGCTTGCTGTGTATCTTTATTTACATTCTGTTCAGGGGATGCTGAAGATATACTTTATGTACTGTCGGCCTACATTCCTTCCTATAAGTAAGAGAATAATAGATACAGAGAAGAAAAGACAGAGAGAGAGAGAGAGAGAGAGAGAGAGAGAGAGGGTAGTGTGTGCAGTGGTTGCTAACTGAGGCTGTTACCTGAGTCCTTGCTTAGCTTTCCTCAGAGAGCTGTATCAATTAGTCTCACTGACCACACACGCCTCCAATAAGCATTGAACCCAACGCTTTGTCTTTCTCTCTCCTTCTCTCCCTCTCTTTCTCTCTCCTTCTCTCCCTCTCTCTCCCTCTCTTTCCCTCTCTTTCTCTCCCTCTCTTTCTCTCTCCTTCTCTCCCTCTCTTTCTCTCTCCTTCTCTCCTCTCTTTCTCTCTCCTTCTCTCCCTCTCTCTCTCTCTCCTTCTCTCCCTCTCTCTCTCCTTCTCTCCCTCTCTTTCTCTCTCTCTCTCTCTCTCTCATCTCTCTCGCTCTCTCTCTCTCTCTCTCTCTCTCTCTCTCTCCCGCTCTCTCTTACTCCTTCTCTCCCTCTCTCTCTCTCCTTCTCTCCCTCTCTTTCTCTCTCCTTCTCTCCCGCTCTCTCTTACTCCTTCTCTCCCTCTCTCTCTCTCCTTCTCTCCCTCTCTTTCTCTCTCCTTCTCTCCCTCTCTTTCTCTCTCCTTCTCTCCCTCTCTCTCTCTCCTTCTCTCCCTCTCTCCTTCTCTCCCTCTCTCCTTCTCTCCCTCCCTCTCCCTCCCTCTCTCTCCCTCTCTCTCCCTCTCCCTCTCTCTCTCTTTCTCCCTCTCTCTCCTTCTCTCCCTCTCTCTCTCTCTCCCTCTCTCTCTCTCCTTCTCCCTCTCTTTCTCTCCCGTTCTCTTCACCATATGGTGTTCTTCAGCCTCCAGTCATTCTCAGTACCATCAACATGCTGCATCTTATGTTGAAAATAGAAGTGTGTGTTTCCTCATAAGAGACAATAATGAAGCAGATTGATGAATCAAGGGTGCTTGGAGGCACTAGATTTTCAGACCTTCATCTGAGGGTGCATGGAGGCACTAGATTTTCAGACCTTCTTTTTACAAAAATACATCATACTAGGCATAGAATTTGTATTTCTGTGCTAATTTTGCTTGTATCTGATTGGTGGTTTCTGTTTGTGTGTGCAGGTTGGAGTTTCAGTATGGGCTCGGCTTACCAGTTCCACAGTTGGAGAGTGTTTGTGGTGGTGTGTGCTCTGCCCTGTGTGTGTGCTGTCGTAGCACTCACCTTCATACCTGAGAGCCCACGATTTTTCCTAGAGGTAAGGAGTGTGTGTGTGTGTGTGTGTGTGTGTGTGTGTGTGTGTGTGTGTGTGTGTGTGTGTGTGTGTGTGTGGTGTGTGTGTGTGTGTGTGTGTGTGCGTGTGCATGTGTGCGTGTGCATGTGTGCGTAACCCTCCTCTCTGTGTATAGATGGGTAAACATGACGAGGCCTGGATGGTGCTGAAACAGATCCACGACACCAACATGAGGGCCCGCGGAGAACCAGAGAAAGTCTTTACTGTGAGTATACAGTACCTCTCTCTCTCTTGCTTGCTCGCACTCTTCTGTCTGTCTGTCTCTCTTTCTCTCTCTCTCTCACTCTCTCACTCTCTGTCTCTCTCTCTCTTGCTTGCTCGCACTCTTCTGTCTGTCTGTCTGTCTGTCTCTCTTTCTCTCGCTCTCCCTCACTCTCTGTCTCTCTCTCAATTCAAAAGCTTTATTGGCATGGGAAACATATGTACATTGGCAAAGCAAGTGAAGTAGATCATAAACAAAAATGAAATACACAATAAAAATGTCCTGTAAACATTACACTCACAGAGACTAAAGACTAAAGACATTTCAAATGTCATATTATGTCTATATAGAGTGTTGTAAAGATGTGCAAATAGTTCAAGTACAAAAGGGAAAATAAATAAACATAAATATGGGTTGTATTTACAATGGTGTTTGTTCTTCACTGGTTGCCCTTTTCTTGTGACTGCAGGTCACATCTTGCTGCTGTGATGGCACACTGTGGTATTTCACCCAGTAGATGTGGGAGTTTATCAAAATTGGTTTTGTTTTCTTTGTGGATCTGTGTAATCTGAGGGAAATATGTGTCTCTAATATGGTTATACATTTGGCAGGAGGTTAGGAAGTGCAGCTAGGTTTCCACCTCAGTTTGTGGGCAGTGTGCACATAGCCTGTCTTTTCTTGAGAGCCAGGTCTGCCTACGGCGGCATTTCTCAATAGCAAGGCTATGCTCACTGAGTCTGTACATAGTCAAAGCTTTCCTTCATTTTGGGTCAGTCACAGTGGTCAGGTATTCTGCCACTGTGTACTCTCTGTTTAGGGCCAAATATTCTAGTTTGCTCTGTTTTTTTGTTAATTCTTTCCAGTGTGTCAAGTAATTATCTCTTTGTTTTCTCATGATTTGGTTGGGTCTAATGGTGTTCTCTATCTATCTATCTATCTATCTATCTATCTATCTATCTATCTATCTATCTATCTATCTATCTATCTATCTATCTATCTATCTATCTATCTATCTATCTATCTATCTATCTATCTATCTATCTATCTATCTATCTATCTATCTATCTATCAATCTATCTACACATTGACTGTGTCTACCCCTGTACTGTAGGTGAACAGGATAAAGCTTCCTAAGCATCTGGGTGAGTTGGTGGAGATGCAGTCAGACTCAGCCAACCCTGTGGCCAAAGTCCTCTTCAGGATCAGGACCGAACTCAGAGGGGTAGGAGTCCGATTCCCAGATGATATGAAAGCATCATGATGAATGAATTGATCACCCTCTCCCTATTTCCATCTCTCTCTCATTTACTCTGTTTAGATCTGGTTAACGTTCATGAAATGTTTCAACTACCCGGTCAGAGACAACACCATCAAACTGGCCATCGTGTGGTTCACATTGTCTTTTGGGTAAGATTGTCCTCTGTTCAATAGATGAAGGTGTGGAAGTGTTGCTCTTCTCTCAGCAGTACTCTTATCCCAGCTATCAGTCTGTCCCAGCTGAGTCTGTGTGTTCACAATGAAGTGTCTGACTCTGAGGTCTAGCCGGTGTCTCGCTGATATCCCTGTGATAAATGCTAACACGCTAACAGGGAAAGGTGATCGCCCATCTATATTGAACAAAAATATAAATGCAACATGCAGCAATTTCCATGATTCTACTGAGTTACAGTTCATAGAAGTAAATCAGTCAATTTAAATAAACATATTAGGCCCTAATCTATGGATTTCACATGACTGGGCAGGGGCACAGCCATGGGTGGGTCTGGGAGGGCATAGGCCCACCCACATTGGACATTCCTGCAGTCAGCATGCCAATTGCACGCTCCCTCAAAACTTGAGTCATCTGTGGCATCTGTGTTGTGGGACAGAACTGCACATTTTAGAGGGGCCTTTTATTGTCCCCAGCACAAGGTGCCCCTGTGTAATGATCATGCTGTTTAATCAGCTTCTTGATCTGCCACACCTGTCAGGTGGATGGATTATCTTGGGAAAGGATAAATGCTCACTAACTGGGATGTAAACAAATTTGTCCACAAAATTTTGACAGAAATAAGCTTTTTGTGCTTATGGAAAATGTCTGGGATCTTTTATTTCAGGTCATGAAACATGGGACCAACACTTTACATGTTGTGTTTATATTTTCATTCAGCTAAAGTAACCACTTAGCATCAATAATACATTGCACTACTTTTCAAATGAACAACGTTGAAACAAAACAAGCTACGATGATGTACTTTCCTGTGTGCAGGTACTACGGCCTATCAGTGTGGTTCCCTGATGTCATCCATCACCTTCAGTCTGATGAGTACGCCTCCAGAGTGAAGACTCACAACAACGAACGTATAGAAGACTTCACCTTTAACTTCACCCTGGAGAACCAGATACACACCAACGGAGTGTTCGTCAACGACAGGTACTGTGTCAGCACACACACACGCACACACGCACGCACGCACGCACACACACACACACACACACACACACACACACACACACACACACACACACACACACACACACACACACACACACACACACACACACACACACATCAACGGAGTCTTCATCAATGCCAGGCATTGTAACCAACAGACTCTCTTAAAGGGACTGTCTCTAATGTGTTCAACAGGCTCTCTCAGAACCCCCAGTTTTCTCCAATGATAATATATTTAAAGTATCTCATTCCATGTCTGCAGTGTGATCCGTCATCCCTGTAAGCAACACACCGTTCCTTTATCTGCACCGCCTCCAGGAAATTACAAACAACATAATCTCTCTCCCTCGCCTCCTCCCAACCATTCCTTCTCCCTCCCTTTCTCTCCCTCGCCTCCTCCCAACCATTCCTTCTCCCTCCCTTTCTCTCCCTCGCCTCCTCCCAACCATTCCTTCTCCCTCCCTTTCTCTCCCTCGCCTCCTCCCAACCATTCCTTCTCCCTCCCTTTCTCTCCCTCGCCTCCTCCCAACCATTCCTTCTCCCTCCCTTTCTCTCCCTCTTCTCCTCCCAACCATTCCTTCTCCCTCCCTTTCTCTCCCTCCCTCCTCTCACTCCTTCTTGGCCTCTCTCTCTCTAGGTTACTATTGCCTCTTTCAGAGGCCAGAGGAGACACCTCAATGTATATTTGTATTATGCTTCTCCTCTGTATCTTATCTTGGAACACAGCATGACACAACACACATATATTAGATTAGATGAGAGGCAGTATCGTAATAGAGTAGCTGTGGGGGTGGATAAGAGACAGGCATGCTGGGATATATCCGACAATATCACAGGACCGTGTTGACGTACTACACTGCTTACATTAGAAACCATGGTTACCTCAGAACGGAAAAGCAATCGATTAGAGCTGTAATACGTGAGAGATGAACTTTGTTCATCTCAACACTGCGCGCGTGTGTGTTTGTGTGTGTCTGTGTGTATGCACTTTTTTTGTGCATCAACAATACTGGCCAGTGGACCTGCGGACCTGTTTTGTAAAGTCTTAAATCAGTCCAGTTCAGTTCAACACGTCTCCTTATCTCGCGGTTAGAAAGGGCTGAGTCAGCGTATAGGCCAGGCTTGGCTCCTAGTTAGTGGTCTCACACCGCTGACTGCTGGAGAGGATAGCATAAATCGTTTATTTGCCTGATTACCATCTCAGCTCCTCAGCTTTGTGTGTGTAGACCATAAATAAGTGTTGAAGGTGTTTTTTGTTGTTTTTCTCCTCCTCTCCTCCTCTCCTCCTCTCCTCCTCTTCTCCTCTTCTCCTCTCCTCCTCTCCTCCTCTCCTCCTCTCCTCCTCTTCTCCTCTCCTCCTCTTCTCCTCTCCTCCTCTCCTCCTCTTCTCCTCTCCTCCTCTCCTCCTCTCCTCCTCTTCTCCTCTCCTCCTCTCCTCCTCTCCTCCTCTCCTTCTGTCCTAATCTCATATCCGGCTCGCTAGGTTCATCAGCATGAAGTTGAAGTCCATCACCTTCATAGACTCCACATTTCAGAACTGTTACTTTGATGACGTGTCAACAGTAGGCTCATTATTCAAGAACTGCAGCTTCGTAGAAGCCTTCTTTTATAACACAGGTGAGAGTCGACACACACACTCGGTTATTTACTTGAAATGTAACTCACGTCTCTTCCTCACAGCAACCATGTTATAGATGAGGTGTCCCCCTGCCTAGCTTCCCATAAAACCCTATTTTGCTTCGGACATAACTCTCTTCCTCTCCTCTCTCT